>NC_053023.1:258569236-258692068 GCF_003073215.2 Triticum urartu
AGGCAGGGGCCTGCCCATGGCCGAGGATCAATCTGGCCCGCCGGCAGCGGACGGGGTGGTGGTGGCGATGAAGGGCCATCCGGGGTCAGGCAAGTCTACGGTGGCTCGTGCCATCGCCTCCGCGCTCCGATGCCCGCTCCTTGACAAGGACGACGTGCGGGACTGCACCCTGCACCTCGAGCACGCTGCCGCCGGCAGCAGCATCCTCAACGACCTCTCCTACGCCGTGCTCTGGAGGTTGGCCGAGAGGCAGCTCCGGCTTGGCCTGTCCATCGTCGTCGACTCCCCACTGTCGCGTCGAGCCCATCTCGATGCTCTGGCCCGCTTGCCTGCTGCACTTGTTATCATTGTGGAATGCCGGCCAGGCAACCAAGATGAATGGCGCCGCAGGCTGGAGGAGCGTGGAGGTGTCTTGGCCGATGATGGATGGCATAAGCCCAAGACGTGGGCCGACCTAGAAAGGCTTGTGGAAGGGTACCAAGGTTGCACAAACTATGACATTGGGGATGTGCCGAGGATCGTTGTGGATACAACGGACCCAACGGTCAGCACAGAGGCAATCGCTGTCAGGGTTGTGGATTTTATTAGGCCTCTTCTAGCCCATGCGCATTAGATATGTTATAATAGCTGTCCACCAACGTTTTGGTGAAGACAAGGTTCAAATGTTTTCTGTCAGCAGCAAAATAGAGGATAAGTTAAGTTTCAGATCAGAATTTCATGGCAGAATGTTAAAATGATGTATATTGTATTGTATAGGATTGGAAGTGCATCTGTTTAACTTTTTCATCCGTTCCCTCATTTCCTTGCGCAGCGTTGGTGCTTATGCTCGCCCTCTGTTTACGAGTGTAGCCGTTCGCAGTACCTCAAACGTGTTGCAAAATGACCCACCTATGTATTATGTTACTGATTTTGAAGCCTTTACTTGAGACTTAATACATTTTGCTTCCTTCCCCATCATTCAGGTTACAATGCTAGATCATTACACAACACATTGTTTGTTTTCCCCGTAGTGATAGCTGCTTATGTCACGGTGTCTACTTAACATCAACCCTGTAGAAGTCTCTGTAATGCATTACTAGGAATTATGAATCTCTTAGGAAATAGTTAACCTGTTATTCTCAATCTAGGTTTGCAACCATTGATATCACTCATCTTTATTTGGTCCTGGTAATCTAAAAATGATCATATATACATGTACAGTCATAACATTTCAGTGGCTATTTTAGAAACCAGAATTGATGGCGAGAAACATCGACATTTTTCTCTTACAACTCAGATGTCCTGATTCTGAATGTGTAACACACTTTTTTGTTCTGTGGTTTGCTATGGATAAGACGCTGGCAGCTTTCAATTTCCATTTCATTATTGGTAGCCTGTCAAGTGGGGGCAAGTACAGTAGAAACAACCCTTTTGGTGACTGAATAGAAAAAATCAACCTGGATTGTCTGATTGGACCTAGATTGGTCATTAAGTTTTGGAACTTGTGGGTGTAAGTTTTAAAACTCGACGGTGCAAGTTTTGTAACTTGCATCTGTGCCATCCATCTCTGATCTGATGGCCCAAGTTGATCTTTTCTATTCTTGCACCATAAGGTCTGATTCTATTGTAGTCGTCCCCTTTAAGTTGCACTGACGAAAACTTGTTTCCAACAGCACCATGTATCTTTTAATGCTCAAAGAGGCCTAGTCATAAGAAGCAAGCTATACTTCTATTTTCTTTCAAGAAAACAATGAGATCATGTTATTTTGAAATTCAAGAATTTTATGATTTGTTGGGAGGCCATATGTTATTTATTTGTACTTCAAAAGTGTTTTTTCTGCAGCACGAGGCAGTCGTGTGTTGGGAGAACAGTAGTATGCATATTGCAGTCTCAAGCATCTGAACAAATACAAAGTTGAGCACTAGGGTAGCCAGTTATATTAAGAGAGCAGTGATTCGGTGCCCAGGCTCATCTGCACCCGCGTTTAAGGAAAAAATCAAAAAAAAATACTAGAAAAATTCAAAAAATTCCAAACAAATTTTGCATGGTAGATAATTTGGTGCGTGAGGTTCGCTCCAAATTTCAGATCATTTGGACATCTGAGTAGCTCTCGGCAAAAAAGACAAATTTCGTGTCTGTAAATTTTTTTACTGTCCATGTACTGTTCTGACCCAATTTGTCTTTTTTGCTGAGAGCTACTCATATCTCCAAATGATCTGAAATTTGGAGCGCAGCTCACGCATCAAATTATCTACCATGCAAAAAAGAATTGGAGTTTTTTTGTATTTTTTTCTTGAATGGGTGCAGATGAGCCTGGGCTCAAAAATGGATACAATCTTATAATGTTGAAACAGTATCAGTACTTTTCTTGTTTGTGAAGACTATCACCAGAGCCCAGACATAACTCCCTCGTTTTGTGTTTCACCAGTCCCCGTGCTAGATGGCATCTTCTACTCTAAAACCAGGTGTGCCTATTACTTTGCAAGAGCTAGAGCCCTCCTCAGAGATGTTCAAGCAAGGGGCATCCCTTCGGGTAACAGGAATGTATGTGTGCAGTGCAGGTGCTTCCTTCTGAAAAGTGCAAACTTCTGTGCTAACCTTCTTGGCTTGTAATTCTTTTAGCCTTCAGTCATATGATGTGGACTCTGCAGTTGTTGTCATTCAAGATGGCAGTGCTAGACTGAAGATTGATACTCAAAACCTGAGAGACATTAGTTTCCGCAGCAATTCCACGTTCCAGTTCATCGGTGAACTCCTGATCCAGCCAAATAACGATGTAATTTTTTTCTCCTTCCAGATTTTGCCAGTCGGTTTGGTCTTAGTATCATTGGAACAATGCTACATCAAATTTGGTGCTTGCGTCCTGCAGGCGATTCTACAAGCACGTGTGGGCAGGAATGTTGATGGACTTGACCTGAACCTTTACCAGCAGTCTTTGATCATCCGACGGCAACATGAAGCCAAACTACTGAGCTCCAGGAGGCCATGATCCAAAGCTGTGAACCAGGCTCAAAGCCTCACTTCAGTTTTTCTGAAGTATGGAGCATGTGAGAAAAGAATCACCTAACTCATGATGACCATGTTCTCCAGTTTGTTATAGAACCTACAAAGTGGTACTAGTAGTTAACTGAGTTTCCTGAGCACAGATTATCCCTCGAGGGCCACCTCATTCTCAAGGATATTTAAGCTATCAGGTCCATGAGCTCATATTGGTTGAGGGTCCATATATCTGTTTTGTGGGCTGGCATTCCCTTTCAGCTCGACGGATGTGGCTGCAGAGTGATATCCTATTATTCTGAACAATTTGGAACCTGACAGGCTGTGTGGGGACAGATGGATGTGATGCCTACAAACCTTAATTTCTTTTAGTTAGTGATAGCGCTTCAGACTAATTACCGCTGGAGGCACATAAACCATGGGGAACTTACATGAGCAGCCGTATAATGGGAAGGTGTATATACACCTGATATGGGGGAGATTAATAATTAAAGAAGTCAATAAAGTTCGGAACTATATTTTTGAATAAACTTGACTTTTTTTCACTAGTATACTTATTTTCACGAATAAAAACCCAGCGTTGATAAGTCACTATTCACACTAATTTGAGGTGTATATACACCTGATATGGGGGAGATTAATAATTAAAGAAGTCAATAAAGTTCAGAACTATATTTTTGAATAAACTTGACTTTTTTTCACTAGTATACTTATTTTCACGAATAAAAACCCAGCGTTGATAAGTCACTATTCACACTAATTTGATCAAATATTTTTTGCCTTGAAGTCAACACATTTTTTCTTTTGTGATTTTTTTATACAAGTACAATGAAAGGTCAAGTTTATTTTAAAAAGAATAGTTTTTTATTTAGTTATCACCCCCACCCACACATAACTGGGTACCGTCAGCAGAGGGCAGTGCTGAACGAACGATTCGTCGGCCCCCAGAGGTTTGATCGGCCGAACCCCATGTGTTCGATCCAGCAGCTGGCCCAGTAAATTATTAAACGTGCAGAAAATAGGGGTTAGCCCCCAATTAGTTATTTTTTAGAAAAAAATTGACATCAATTTTTTTGTCATCTTTATCTTTACCTAATAATAAAGGATGGATGATTTCATAGTTCTTCATAGGTCATCTGTTTATATCCGTTGATTTTATGTTAACCATAAGAATTGACGACTGAGATTTAAAATAGATTTACACACATGTAAAGTAAAAAGCCCGCAGAAGGAAGTCCCATACCAATACTACGGTTCCAACTTCCTATGCCGCTCCTAATCTTTCTGCCTTCAGGTTATGCCCGGCTTAGGCATGGAGTATCCTCACCATCATCGTCCTCCTTTTCCACAGCTTGAAGGTTCTCAAGTTCTCCTTGATAGTATTGTTTCTGCTGCAAAACAAGATGAACTATGTTTCCACACTTTAATTGTATATCGCCAAGTCAGTTCTCAATTTCAATACTATGATCGGTCTATAATTCTCCTAACCACAGAGCACGCGATGCCACCATGGCATGGGTGTCATGCCACCTCGTGCTCCCTTCTGGCTTGGTTTCGAGATTCCGGCAGCCTGGGCTCGCCGCCGTCGGGATCCGGCCACCACGGCTCATCGTCAGCAGATCCGAGGACCTAGACTCGCACTATCTGACGGTGATGTGCTTCTGCTACGAGGCCAAGAGGAGAAACGGCTGATGTGGGAGCAGGAGGCGGATGGTTGTGGATCCGGGGAGCCGCGGACATGGCACGGGTTGCCCACCGTGGGCACAGGAGCAGCGAGCTGCAAGCCGGCACTGGTCGACATTTGTGCAGGCCGATGGTTCTGGATGTGGATCCGTTGGCGGCTGGCATGGTTTGCCGGAGCTAGGCAGGGGAGCAGCAAGCTGCAAGCCAGTGATTGTTATTGCTTTGTACAGATTGCTCCGATTTTTATACATGCATGTGATTCCTTCAATTTTGCGCTGCTACTGTTTCTATGCTGAATTTTCTTGGTGTTTGATTCGTGCCGTGAAAAGATGAGGATCAGAGAGAGGAAAAGAGAGAATGTGAGAGAGATTGAGATGAATTTCTCCGTGGGTTGCATGTGTATCGTTGCTGCTGCCTTTTGTGCTGGTGCTAGGCTTTGTTGTATCCAACGAATTGAGTCGCTGAGGGGATCCTACCTACGAGCAGCCAGCATGAAGTTGTGCTGGGTCGCTGTGTTGGACGACTGACATTGGAAGGCTCTAGCCGATGCCGCCGGGTGTAGGAGTCTCCCTAATCATCCTCTCCATGGCCGCTGCCTCCCCTGACGTCACCGCATCATGGTCTTCATCGGCGCCCGAAGGACACGGCCACCCCACGCGCTGTAGCCTTCCCCTAGCTGCCATCGCCGTCTCCCTCTACATCGCCGCGGTAGGCTTGTTCACAGTAAGGACATAAGCATATAAGAATACCTTAGACAATACATTAGGAAACCATGAGAGTATGACAGTGTTTAACTTCAGGTGGCAGAAAATCATGCACCACACACGTTCAATCAGTCACCTTCTTATGCTTGCATATATTTCGGTGGAGTACTCAACATCCTAATTTGCGTCTACTTGATGAACTGAGCCCACATATCATGTCGATTTGGTCACCATTGAGTGGATCGAGAGCTACCTTAAGACCCATGATGTACCAATGGTATATATCTCATGTACGAAGATATGGCAACTGAGTTTGGTGTCTCTGCTTCTTTGGTTTCTGAATAATGGAAGAACTCCCAGCCTTCCAGAACACGCATGGTAGCTTTAACTTTGCCTAATAAATTATCTCCATAATAGGTGTCACAGTTTTGAACTAAACTTAGTTCAAAATTGCGACACTTATTTTGGATAAGAGGGAGTACCGTATATGGTCAATCTAGGATTAAAGTCTATTTATCAACTTGGATAGTCTAGGTTGCAGTGTATCTCGGGTGCCTCTTTCAGTTTTAGTAGTTATCGGTGATATTGGTTGCTCGATCTCTATAGTGCTCTATTTGTACTACTTTTATTGCTCTGCCGCAGACGGCTACGTCTCAAAGTGGACCTTTCGAACATTTGATAAAGGTTTGGGTTTCAAGGCTGGTCCTGTTTCTGGAACTGTGACTACTATTTCTTAACCCCTCTGGCTATTTTAAGGAAGAAAAAAATATTAGGTTATCAAGAATTTCGTGTCCCCCATCTTGTTGCCAACATGCTCTTCACCTCAACCATATCACTACCATTATCTCTTAATGCAGTTCAGCAATTTCAAACTTCGGTGCGTACCGGAAGTATCTACCTACTCCCGAGCTATTAGTTTTGCGAGAAGATGATAGTATATAGCAGAACATGCCTGCTTACAAGCTAGCAAGCTGCTGGGTTGATTCCCTTGGAGATTAGCTAGCTATAGATATTTGTCGGATGGAAACAATACATACTAACCTTGCCGACTATCGTGATTACTGGTTAATCCTATTCAGTGTTTGCAGGAAGGTGATGATCTTTCAGGCCAACAACTTATGGCGTGAGTTCACGTCTTCACGTATGCATGCACATGATCATCTAAAGTAGATGTTTATACATGAATTGTAGCGATAACTTACATACTGATCGATCTGATTATTGATATACCACTATGCAGATTGCGTCAGTGCCACCCCACCAAACCGACCCGAGCAAAACGCTCACTCACTACACACTTCATTTGATATTATACAAAGTTCTAATACCATAATATTAATGCGTTGTTGGACTCTATATGGTGCTGGTACATACTAACATACGTGTACTTCTTGCTTCCTTGAATGCCTAGATATTTCTTTAGCAATAGCTAAAAAGTGTACATTTGGGAAGGAGAGGGTTGGAGGAGATCATCGTTGATCATTCATCTAACAATACAAACTATTAGTTTCAACGATCAAAGCATCGAAGGCTAACGGTTTTTTTTGTACTAATTAATTAAAAGATTCAAGGATTCAAATTTATATTCTAAACATGAGTGTCAAGATTAACACAATCTCGAGACATGCATGTGGTCTTACCAGGGTGTCTTATTCCAGAGGTTCCTCAATCATGTGCTCTTATAGAGCGTTGGAGCACCCGTTGCAACAAAATAAATAATTTTCCAGAAAATTAATTAGGAAATCATGTGTGTTTCGAACAATTCAATTTTGAATTCTTCGAATATGATAATAGTAACTTTTTAATCATTTTGGTATATCGCAGAGGCACTATTTACCTAATTTTTTACCTAATCTTTTCAATTCTACACATCATGAGAATATTGTGGACAATTGTTTTTACCTATCATTTCACCTCTTATACAAAGCAAGGAAACGATAGGGTGACATGTCGTAACAGAGGACATAGACCTATGTTTGTGGGGTCCCGAGTCATATTTAGAAGCGTGTGATGCTTTTTTTTCTCCCGTTGCAACGCACGGGCATATTTGCTAGTGTAAAAATAACGAAAATACTAACGCCCACACGTGTGGGTGTTTGCATCTCGCCCACACGCATGGATCAACGTCCGTTTGTGTTTGCACGAAACTTGGCATGTTTTGCCAGATTTTTTTATGCCACGTAGGACTGGCCTGGTGTGTGGGCATTCATCCGATCACTCATACGTCTGTTTCACCACGTGGAGGGGCTGGTGTGTGGACGTTTAGCAGTTCGTCTACACGCCAGTTTCACGCACGCAGAGGGGCTGGTGTGTGGACGTTTATCAGTTCGCCCACACACGCCCGTCTCCTCTCCCACACCCAAAGCTGTCAGTTGCCATGTGTTTTTGCAAGGTACATGGCAACTTCCCTAGTGTGCTTATGAGTAGATGGCAACTCTCTTTACCCGAGTTGCCAGTGTTTTGCATGTGTGACACCCCAAGACCGGAGCTTCAGTTGCCTTTCATGGTTTCCGGGTTTCGTCATGTGATTTGTTTGGTTCATTGCATTCATCATTGCATCATGTGCATTGCATCATGTCATTTCTTTTTCTTAACTCAACTAAATAAATGGCATGGATCTTTGATCCATTTAAACCGAGGGAATTCACATGGTGATTCTCTTTATAACATATCCTCCCGATATTAGGGAGCTATATTAAATATTTCATTTGTTGGAATTAACCGGAACACACTTACAAAATATATCTCAATGCCTTTGTTATCACAACTCTTGGCCTCTAACTTTGCTATTTATTCTTTCATCATATTCCGAGGTTCCTCCAAAAATCCGAACATTTTTGGATACTCCTAAAACCTCGCCCTAGTTCAAACCCATTTGAATTAAGTTCAAATGAATTTGAATTCTTTTCGTTCGATCTTGGCCATTTCTATTTTCTTGGAACCAACGCATTTTTGTGAGTCCGGGGAAATTACCCCCATGCCCAAATTCCATCCCTAACCCTCTCTTTATATTTTTCTTCTTCTATCTATTTTTTCTCTTAATGGTTAAGAGAAGAGAGTGTGAGAGAGAAGAGAGCCTGCAGCCCGGCCGACCAGGCCTATGGCCTTTTCCATCTCCACCAAAAGGCCCAAGGCCCAGCCGGCACCCTGCTTAACCTAGCCCGACTGATTCCCCTGCTCGATCCCTTTCTCTCCCTCGTTTCCTCCTCCCGCCGCCTCACGCATCGCACCAGGCACCAGGGAGAGAGCAGCGCTGCTCCTCATCCCCGACCCCCTCTGCCTCCTTCCTCCTCCGCCGCGCCAAGTCCCTCCTTCTCCTTCCCGAGGCCGCCCCTGCCGGCGACCAACGCCCCTGCCGTCCCCGCGCCTCCTCCTTCCTCCGGCGCCTCAAGCTCCCATGGCCGACAGCCCCGCAGCACCAGGACGGCCTGCCCCCGCCATCACGACCCCATGTCCACGCCGGCCGCCCCAAGCTCGCTCTCCTCCGGCCTCATGCCGCCCCGCGGCCCCTGCGTTCCTCGCGACTCCGCTCCGTGTTCCTTCCTCCTTGCCAGCGTCCAGCCCGAGGAGCTCCGCACAAGCCTCTACTCGGCGTCGCCAGTTTCCTCCATCGGGCGCCTTGCTCCGTCCCTTGCACATTCGCTGCCGTCGGCAGCGTCTGCACTTCCACCTCCCTGCCTAAGCTGCAAGTTCCATCCATGGTGCCTGCGCTCCATTCGTTGTTGCCGTTGCTCCGCTGGGTTCCCGGCGACCCCTGCGTCCCGCTGGACCAGTGCTTGCCCCACTGCTGCTTTGACCTCCCCTGGTTCATCTCGTTTCCCAACGGACAGCAGCCTGATGGCTTCTATGTTCCAAGTGTCTTCTGCATGCCAAGGCCCAGTGCACCCCTCATTTCGCCAAGTACCACGACACCCACGTTCGCCTACAGAATGTGTACCACTGCGCCGAAGACCTTGGATGCACCAAGTTCCACTACAAGATGTACTACTACCATCGCACGAACCAAGACCGGCAAGTCCGAAGACCCCAAGTACCACGACAACTCTGAAGGGATCCAAATTCCGTCAAGTCCCTCTACCGATGACTCGAACGACTACGAAACGTGTACCACTACCGTCGAATCGCGAAGACTCTGTGGACGTCAAATTCTGTATTGTGACCCCGAACACCTACGAAAATGTTGTACGACTACTTCCGTGGCCGAAGACCCATGTACAACTACCGTCGCCGTGTACGACTACTTCCGCTACGAACGTCCCGCCTACTTCCTCTAATTTGCACCGAACGAGAACCGTCCTGTTTGCACGCTTCGAAGGTATAACCCCGAGACGACCGTCCGAGAACGATTGCTTGTGGTGTATGAGATGAACCCCGTGTTTGCACCGTGTCTGAAATTGTCGCTTACATGGTCCTCCTCGTTGCCATGCCGTCCACCCATGGGAACCCAGCAACCGGGACCACCCCACCATCTTGCATGTCACGCTCCCGTCACACTTCCTTTTGCACCGGCATCTCAATTGAGTTACCGTAACCGGAATGTTGCTGTGGCACCATTTCCGTTGTCGTTACCATGGCACCCCTTTCGTTTTTCCGCCACGATGACAAATGCTTCATATGATCATGTCAACTTTTAATAAAAATTTCATAAAACTTGCAAATGTCATCCGCATCATGATAAAAACATCAAGAGTGTTTAAATTGTTGTTTGCATTAATTTGCTAAATGCATATGAGGATTTTCCGGACTTGTTGCTTGTTGTTCCGGCCTCATTTAAACTTGCCTAGATAGGTAGTTTTACTTTGCTTCACCCCTTGCCATGCTAAACAACATTTAATATTGTTGAGTACATAAACGAGATCAAACTAAATAAGTCATGTGGTGTTTCGTCAATATGCAACTCGTTGCATATTGAGCTCCACTTAATTTGTAGGATTGTTTGTGCATTTTGCCATGCCATGCCTAATTAAACCGGACATGCATCATACTTGGTTGTGCATCATGCCATGTTGATGTGATGGTTGTTTACTTTGTTGCTTGCTTCTTTCCGGGTTGCTTCTCTCGTTAGCTTCGGTTTCGTTCCGGAGTTGTGAGGATCCGTTCGACTACGTCTGTTTGTCTTCTTCATGGACTCGTTCTTCTTCCTTGCGGGATCTCAGGCAAGATGGCCATACCCTCGAAATCATTTCTATCTTTGCTTGCTAGTTGCTCGCTCTTTTGCTATGCCGCGATACCTACCACATGCTTTATCATGCCTCCCATATTGCCATGTCAAGCCTCTAACCCACCTTTCCTAGCAAACCGTTGTTTGGCTATGTTACCGCTTTGCTCAGCCCCTCTTATAGCATTGCTAGTTGCAGGTGAAGATGGAGTTTGTTCCATGTTGGAACAAGGATTTGTTGGGATATCATTATTATATCTTGTTTACTTTAATGCACCTATATACTTGGTAAAGGGTGGAAGGCTTGGCCTTATGCCTAGTGTTTTGTTCCACTCTTGCCGCCCTAGTTTCTGTCATACCAGTGTTATGTTCCTTGATTTTGCGTTCCTTACGCGGTTGGGTTATAATGGAAACCCCTTGAAAGTTCTCCTTGAATAAAACTCCTCCAGCAAGGCCCAACCTTGGTTTTACCATTTGCCACCTAAGCCTTTTTCCCTTGGGTTCTGCAGACTCAAGGGTTATCTTTATTTTAAACCCCCGGGCCAGTGCTCCTCTGAGTGTTGGTCCAAAATAGAGCCACTTGCAGCGGCACCTCGTGGAAACTTGAGGGTTCGTTTTAGTTGTACATAGTGTTCATCCGGTGTGCCCTGAGAACGAGATATGTGCAGCTCCTATCGGGATTTGTCGACACATCGGGCGGCTTTGCTGGTCTTGTTTTACCATTGTCGAAATGTCTTGTAACCGGTATTCCGAGTCTGATCGGGTCTTCCTGGGAGAAGGAATATCCTTCTTTGACCGTGAGAGCTTGTGATGGGCTAAGTTGAGACACCCCTGCAGGGTTTTGAACTTTCAAAAGCCGTTCCCGCAGTTATGGGCAGACGGGAATTTGTTAATATCCGGTTGTAGAGAACTTGACACTTAACTTAATTAAAATGCATCAACCGTGTTTGTAGCCGTGATGGTCTCTTCTCGGCGGAGTCCGGGAAGTGAAAACGGTCTTGTGTTATGCTTGAACGTAAGTAGTTTCAGGATCACTTCTTGATCACTTATAGCTTCTCGACCGTGCTTTGCTTCTCTTCTCGCTCTCATTTGCGTAAGTTAGCCACCATATATGCTTAGTGTTTGCTGCAGCTCCACCTCACTACCCTTTCCTACCCTTAAGCTTAAATAGTCTTGATCTCGCGGGTGTGAGATTGCCGAGTCCCCGAGACTCACAGATACTTCCAAACAGCTGCAGGTGCCGATGATACCAGTGTAGGCGAAGCAACCCAGCTCAAGTGGGAGCTCGATGAAGTTCATGTTCGTTGTGTTGTTTCGTTTCCAGTTGATTAGTAGTGGAGCCCAGTCGGGGCGATCGGGGATCTTTTGCATTAGGGGTAGTCTTCTTTTATTTTGGTTCCGTAGTCGGACCTTGTTTGCATTTTGGATGATGTATTGCTATATTTATGTATTGTGTGAAGTGGCGATTGTAAGCCAACTCTTTATCCCTTTCTTATTCAGTACATGGGATGTGTAAAGATTACCCCTCTTGCGACATGCCTACTATGCCGTTATGCCTCTAAGTCGTGCTCCGACACGTGGGAGATATAACCGCATCGTGGGTGTTACAGCATGGTACATGACAACTGTCCTAGCGTGTTTGTAAGCAGATGACAACTCTCTCTTTACCCGAACATGTTTTTTGTCATGCATTTTTTGTAGTGCTACATGGCAATTGCCTAGTGTTTGTAGGTGGCAACTCCTAAAGTTTTCAAATCATGGCAACTGTAGTAGACCAGACTATACATGGCAACAACCGCAGTTGTTCAAAAATGGCATCTGGCACTTGACCTGAGATGGCAACTGCAGTTGAGCAACCATGGCAACTATAATTGTCAGACATGGCAACTGTAGTTCAGCAACATGGCAACTATAGTTAAACGAACATGGAAGAGGGTCCGGACCATGGCAACTGTGGGGACGTGTGGTGACTGTCATAGGAAGCGTGCAGGACCGTGAGTGCGGGCATGTGGGCGTTATCTATTTTGCCCACACGTAGGCGTGTGGGAGGGACCGCGAGGCAAAAGACTGGACGTATGGGCATTACTTGTTTTGCCCACACGCAGACGTGTGGACTGGTTCTTTAGATATCGCACGAAAAGTGTGGCCAAACCCTTTAACGCCCACACATGTGGGCGTTATAGGGACCCAAAAATAATAGTGCATAGTAAGTTGCTAAAAAAAGTCATGTTCTGAAAAAGAAAAAGTGTGAAATTGCACTATTAAGGAATTCTCTAGAACTGGAGTCATGCCCCATGGAGTCAATGAGACAGTGATCATATTAATTCCAAAGGTGCCAAACCCCTCACGTCTCACTGACTTTAGACCCATCAGTTCATGTAACGTGATTTACAAAATTGTGGCCAAGTGCTTGGTGAACAGGTTACGTCTTATATTGGATGACATTATTTCTCCCGCCCAAAGCACTTTTGTACCTGGTCGTTTGATCAGTGATAATGTTTTCCTGGCGTTTGAGTGTCTGCATTTTATTTAGCAAGAGAAAAATCTGGATAAAAGTTTTTGTGCTAACAAACTTGATCTGTCTAAGGCATATGATCATGTGGACGGGGAATTCTTGAAGCAAGCGATGGAAAAGTTAGGCTTCTCTCACCAATGGGTACTGTGGATAATGTCGTGTGTTACCTCAGTGAGATACTCTGTGAAATTCAATGGAGCCATCTTGGATTCGTTTGCACCGGCGCGTGGGCTTCGGCAAGGTGATCCCTTATCCGCGTTTTTGTTCCTATTTGTTGCTAATGGTCTCTCTGCCCTTCTCAGACAGGGTGTGGTGTCCAATAATTTTGAGCCTTTCAAAGTATGTAGAAGAGTGCCGGGGTGTCACATCTCTTATTCGTAGATGATACTCTGTTATTTTTCAAAGCTAATCAGAACCAAGCAACATTCATAAAAAGTGTGATACACAGCTATCAACAAGCTACACAACAACTTATAAATCCCGAGAAGTGTTGTGTACAATTTGGTGATGCATGTCCAGTGGACAACCAAGAGCTTGTAAGACACATCCTTGAAGTCCAACAACAGGATTTTGAAGGGAAATACCTCAGACTTCCGACGCCAGATAGGAGGATGCACCATGGCAAATTCCAGAAATTACAAGAGAGCTTGCGCATCGCATTCTGGCATGGGGAGACAACCTATCACAAGCAGCGAAAGAAACTATGATTGAGTCAGTGGCTCGGGCAATTCCAACCTATATCATGGGAGTGTTTAAACTACCGGCATCGGTGTGTGAGGATCTCACAAGGCTAGTGAGAAATTTCTGGTGGGGAGCAAAAAATAGTAAACACAAAACTTACTGGAAGGCATGGGACACAATCACAGAACCGAAACGTAGGAGGCCTTAGTTTTCGTGACTTTCGGTTGTTTGATAACCCACAAGTATAGGGGATCGCAACAGTTTTCGAGGGTAGAGTATTCAACCCAAATTTGTTGATTCGACACAAGGGGAGCCAAAGAATATTCTCAAGTATTAGCAGCTGAGTTGTCAATTCAACCACACCTAGAAACTTAGTATCTGCAGCAAAGTGTTTAGTAGCAAAGTAATATGATAGTGGTGGTAACAGTAACAAAGTAAAGACAACAAAATTAATGTTTTTGGTATTTTTTGTAGTGATTGTAACAGTAGCAAAGGAAAAGTAAATAAGCGTAAACCAGTATATGAAAAACTCGTAGGCACCGGATCAATGATGGAGAATTATGTCGGATGTGGTTCATCATGTATCAGTCATAACATAGGGTGACACAGAACTAGCTCCAGTTCATCAATGTAATGTAGGCATGTATTCCGTAAATAGTCATACGTGCTTATGGAAAAGAACTTGCATGACATCTTTTGTCCTACCCTCCCATGGCAGCGGGGTCCTATTAGAAACTAAGGGATATTAAGGCCTCCTTTTAATAGAGAACCGGAACAAAGCATTAACACATAGTGAATACATGAACTCCTCAAACTATGGTCATCACCGGGAGTGGTCCCGATTATTGTCACTTCGGGGTTGCCGGATCATAACACATAGTAGGTGACTATAGACTTGCAAGATAGGATCTAGAACTCACATATATTCATGAAAACATAATTGGTTCAGATCTGAAATCATGGCACTCGGGCCCTAGTGACAAGCATTAAGCATAGGAAAGTCATAGCAACATCAATCTCAGAACATAGTGGATACTAGGGATCAAACCCGAACAAAACTAACTTGATTACATGATAAATCTCATCCAACCCATCACCGTCCAGCAAGCCTACGATGCAATTACTCACGCACGGCGGTGAGCATCATGAAATTGGTGATGGAGGATGGTTGATGATGACGACGGCAACGAATCCCCCTCTCCGGAGCCCCGAACGGACTCCAGATCAGCCCTCCCGAGAGAGATTAGGGCTTGGCGGTGGCTCCGTATCGTAAAACGCAACGAAACTTTCTCTCTGATTTTTTTCTCCTTGAAAGCCAATATATGGAGTTGGAGTGTAACGCCCGGATAATCTTGCTACAGTAATCCCACGCTAATCATGCCATGTCATCCCGATTACTGTTGCTAAACGCCCGTTAGTTCAAACCGCGTCAAATTCAAATTTAAAATTAAAATTAATGTCGGCAATAAAAGTTTTCAAAAATTGAAACAAAAATGTTCGGTGGTTGCCAAAAATTACAAGGGTAGTTATAGTAAAGCTAACACATTTTTATAAAATGCCTAGATGATTTAAAATGGTTTAAAACATGATAAAAAAACAAAACAAAAAAAAGAACATAAACAAAAAGGAAACGCACCCCCCACTGGGCCAGACGGCCTAGCCGGCCAGGCCCCCAACCGGCCCAACTGGGCAAAGGCCCAGCCGGCCACCCCCATTCCCCATATCCCCCACAACCCAAACCCTAACCCCACCCCGTCACCCACTCCCCCACTCGCCCCCTCCCCCCAGTCGCTCTCCCCCCTCCTCTCGCCTCCCGATCCGATCTGGATCAGGGACGAACTGCCCCCCCTCCCGCGACGCCAGCGCCCCACTTCCCCATCGCCTCGACCCCGACGCCGCGCCCCATCGCTCGTCGTCGTCTGAAGCCCGCGCCGCCGCCTGGACCTCGCCGCCTCGACCCCCGATGCCACCATCGCCTTCCTCCTCGCCGGCGCCATCGTCACCGGACCACCTCGACCCCACTGCCGAGACCCTACGCCCCGCCGTGAGCTCCGGCCTCCCTCCCTCTCTCCCTGGCTCTCTGTCCCCGGCCATCGAGGCCCACTACCGCGTCGCCCCGCCCCGCTCCCTGCTAGCGCTGCCGTCTGCGCCTGCTGCGCGCTGCTCAGGGCCGCCCGCCTCGCCACTGCCCGCGCTCCTCTTGCGCCCCTGCCGCTGCGTCCGCCGGGCCGCACCCCTTTCCCCACCGCTGGCGCTGCCACCGGCCACTCCCTCTGCCCCGCTGCTCATCGCCATCGATCCGGCCGACCGCGCCGCGGTCGCCGCGATCCGTCCCCGTTCCTTGCCGCGTGAAGCACCTCGCCGGGCCGCGCTTGTCCCAGCCACCGCCGCACCCGCACCGGCCTCTACTGCAGTGCGCCGGCGCCCTCGAGAGGCCACGGCCTTGCCTTGCCCCCACCCCGGGTCGGTCTCGGTCTTCGCACGAGCGACGCCGGTGCCCGTTACCCGAACGCCCGCTAAGGCTCTCGCTGAGCCATTGACATGGGGGCCCCGCACAAAACGTTTAAAAAAAGAGAGAATTAATAATAAAAATAATTAAAATAATAATAATAATTAAACTAATTATTTAATTAAGGAAATAATTAAGTTAATTAATCATAATTAGATTAACCTAACTAACTAATTAAACAGTAGTTAGATTAGTTAAACAATGATTAGGCTAAACAGTCAATGACCAGTGGGTCCCACACGTCAGCGACCCAGTCAACACCTCTGTTGACTGCTGATGTCATGCTGACGTCATGGTGACGTCAGCAGACACTGTTCTGGATAATGTTGATTAAATTAAATAAATAGATCCTAAAAATGATTTAAATCTTTTAAAATTAATATAAAATAAACCGTAGCTCGGATGGAAAAACTTTGTACATGAAAGTTGCTCAGAATGACGAGACGAATTTGAATACGCAGCCCGTTTATCCGCCACGCATCCCTAGCATAGCGAACACGCAACTTTCCCCCTCTGTTTCATCTGTCCGAAAACGCGAAACACCGGGGATACTTTCCCGGATGTTTCCCCCCTTCACCGGTATCACCTCATACCGCGATAGGGCACCCCTAGCACCGATACTTGTCATGTCATGCATCACTATGCATCTGTTTGCTTAAATATTTATTGTTTCTTCCCCCTCTTCTCTCGCTAGACACCGGGACCGACGCCGCTGCTACCCAGTACGACTAAGGAGTTGACGACCACTCTCTTGCCAGAGCAACCAGGCAAGCCCCCCCCCCCCTTTGATCACCAGATATCGCCTACTCTTCTCTATACTACTTGCATTAGAGTAGTGTAGCATGTTACTGCTTCCCGTTAATCCTATACTGATGCATAGCCTGTCCTTGCTACTACTGTTGTTACCTTTACCTACAATCCTAATGCTTAGTATAGGATGCTAGTTTATCATCAGTGGCCCTACATCCTTGTTCGTCTGCCATGCTATACTATCGGGCCGTGATCAATCGGGAGTTGATCACGGGTATATACTATATACTTTATACATGATACATGTGGTGACTAAAGACGGGTCGGCTTGAGGAGCACCCGCGAGTGGATCTTTGAGGCGGAGCGACAGGGCAGGTTCCGACCACCTATGAGAGAGGTGGGCCTGGCCCTGGTCGGCGTTCGTGGATACTTAACATGCTTAACGAGATCTGGGTATTTGATCTGAGTCTGGCCATTTGGTCTTTACGCACTAACCATCTACGCGGGAGTAGTTATGGGTATCCCGGCGTCGTGGTATCAGCCGAAGCCTTCGTGACGTCAGCGACTGAGTGGCGCGCGCCGGATTGGACTGGAAGGCCACTAGGCTAGGTCTGCTTTCGGCCGCGTACGCAACGTGCAGGTGTGCTAAGGGCGATGGGCCCAGACCCCTGTGCGCATAGGTTTAGACCGGCGTGCTGACCTCTCTGTTGTGCCTAGGTGGGGCTGCGACGTGTTGATCTTCTGAGGCCGGGCATGACCCAGGAAAGTGTGTCCGGCCAAATGGGATCGAGCGTGTTGGGGTATGTGGTGCACCCCTGCAGGGAAGTTAATCTATTCGAATAGCCGTGATCTTCGGTAACAGGACGACTTGGAGTTGTACCTTGACCTTATGACAACTAGAACCGGATACTTAATAAAACACACCCTTCCAAGTGCCAGATACAACCGGTGATCGCTCTCTCACAGGGCGACGAGGGGAGGATCATCGGTTAGGATTATGCTATGCGATGCTACTTGGAGGACTTCAGTCTACTCTCTTCTACATGCTGCAAGACGGAGGCTGCCAGAAGCGTAGTCTTCGAAAGGACTAGCTATGCCCCCTTATTCCGGCTTTCTGCAGTTCAGTCCACATATAATATCCTTATTCCAGTTGATACCAATGCATACATATGTAGTGTAGCTCCTTGCTTGCGAGTACTTTGGATGAGTACTCACAGTTGCTTTCTCCCTCTTTTCCCCCTATCCCTTCTACCTGGTTGTCGCAACCAGATGTTGGAGCCCAGAAGCCAGACGCCACCTTCGACGACGACTCCTACTACACCGGAGGTGCCTACTACTACGTGATGCCCGCTGACGACGACCAGGAGTAGTTAGGAGGATCCCAGGCAGGAGGCCTGTGCCTCTTTCGATCTGTATCCCAGTTTGTGCTAGCCTTCTTAAGGCAAACTTGTTTAACTTATGTCTGTACTCAGATATTGTTGCTTCCGCTGACTCGTCTATGATCGAGCTCTTGTATTCGAGCCCTCGAGGCCCCTGTCTTGTAATATGATGCTTGTATGACTTATTTTATTTGTAGAGTTGTGTTGTGATATCTTCCCGTGAGTCCCTGATCTTGATCGTACACGTTTACATGTATGATTAGTGTACGATTGAATCGGGGGCGTCACATGGAGTTGGCGTCGGAGGGCCACCAGGGGGCCCACGAGGTAGGGGGCGCGCCCAGGGGGGAGGGGCGCGCCCCCCACCCTCGTGGACAGGGTGTGGGCCCCCTGGTCTTCATCTTTGGCGAGGATTTTTTATTATTTATTCTAAGAGATTCCGTGGAGTTTCAGGTCATTCCGAGAACTTTTGTTTTCTGCACATAAAACAACACCATGGCAATTCTGCTGAAAACAGCGTCAGTCCGGGTTAGTTCCATTCAAATCATACAAGTTAGATTCCAAAACAAGGGCAAAAGTGTTTAAAGTAGATACGACGGAGACGTATCAACTCCCCCAAGCTTAAACCCTTGCTTGTCCTCAAGCAATTCAGTTGACAAACTGAAAGAGAAAAAGAAAAACTTTTACAAACTCTGTTTGCTCTTGTTGTTGTAAACATGAAAAGCCAGCATTCAAGTTTCAGCAATTATTATGAACTAACCATACTCACAATAACACGTAGGTCTCACAATTACTCATATCAATAGCATAATCAGCTAGCGAGCCATAATAATAAAACTCGGATGACAACACTTTCTCAAAATAATCATAACATGATATAACAAAATGGTATCTCGCTAGCCCTTTCTGAGACCGCAAAACATAAATGCAGAGCACCTTTAAAGATCAAGGACTGACTAAACATTGTAATTCATGGTAAAAGAGATCCAGTCAAGTCATACCCAATATAAACCAATCATAATGAATGCAAACGACAGTGTGCTCTCCAGCGGGTGTTTTTAATAAGAAGGGTGATGACTCAACATAAAAGTATAGATAGGCCCTTCGCAGAGGGAAGCAGGGATTTGTAGAGGTGCCAGAGCTCGATTTTTGAAATAGAGATAAATAAGATTTTGAGCGGCATACTTTCACTGTCAACGTAACAACTACTACATGCATTATAGGAAGTTACCAAACAGAATGGTAAAGCTTTATACTCCCCCTCCTCCACAAGCATCAATCCATGGCTTGCTCGAAACAACGAGTGCCTCCAACATTCAACGGGTCCCAGGGGGAGTTTTGTTTAATTATTTTGATTTGCTTTGATCTTTTTGGATCATGGGACTGGGCATCCCGATTACCGGCCCTTTCTTGTGAATGAGGAGCGGAGTCCACTCCTCTTGAGAATAACCCACCTAGCATGGAAGATATAGGCAGCCATAGTTGCACATGAGCTGCTCGAGCATACAAAACAGAATTTCATTGGGAGGTTTGGAGTTTGGCACATACAAATTTACTTGGAACGGCAGGTAGATACCGCATATAGGAAGGTATAGTGGACTCATATGGAACAACTTTGGGGTTTAAGGACTTTGGATGCACAAGCAGTATTCCCGCTTAGTACAGGTGAAGGCTAGCGAAAGACTGGGAAGCGACCAACTGAGAGAGCGGCAACAGTCGTAAACATGCATTAAAATTAATTCACACCGAATATAAGCATGAGTAGGATATAATCCACCATGAACATAAATATCATGAAGGCTATGTTGATTTGATTCAACTACATGCGTGAACATGTGCCAAGTCGAGTCACTCAATTCATTTAAAGGAGGATACCATCCTATCGTACCACATCATAATCATCTCAATAGCATGTTGGCACACAAGGTTAACCATTATAACTCATAGCTAATCAAGTATGGCACAAGCAACTATAATCTCTAAACGTCATTGCAAATATGTTTACTTCATAATAGCTGAATCAGGAACGATGAATCATCATATTTACAAAAACAAGAGAGGTCGAGTTCATACCAGCTTTTCTCATCCCAATGAGTCCATATATCATCATTATTGCCTTTCACTTGCACGACCGAACGGTGTGTATAGTAATAAGAGTGCACGTGCATTGGACTAAGCTGGAATCTGCAAGCATTCAACTCAAGAGAGAAGACAAGTAATATGGGCTCTAAGTTAAATAAACAATCTTGCATATAAGAGCCACTAAGCATTTTCAATATAGTCTTCTCGACCCCCAAAGAAAGGAAAAGAAAAATAAAAACTATTTATACGGGAAAGCTCCCAACAAGCAAAAGAAGGACGGGAAATATTTTTGGGTTTTCTTTTTAATTCTACTACAAGCATGGAAAGTAGACTAACTAATTTTTTTGTTTTTTCTTAAGGTTTATCAAACTCACAAGAAGAAAGCAGGAAAAAGGAAAATAAACTAGCATGGATATTACAGTGAAAGAGTATGAGCACCGACATCTAGCAATGAGTGTGAACATGAATGTAATGTCGGTGGGAAATACGTACTCCCCCAAGCTTAGGATTTTGGCCTAAGTTGGTCTATTGCCAGGGATAACCTGGCTGATATCTGTAGGTGAAGCTGGGGTCGTACTGCGATGAAGAATAGTTGGGATCATAATGTGATGAAGAGGACTCTGACTGCTACTGGCTGGCAACCGCCTCAGGATCCCAAGAATAAACAGACATTCGTGGAGGCTCCGGTTCCGAGGCTGGTGCAGGATTCCGATAGGCTTGAACAGCCGCCCACGGAACAATGTAAGTACCTGCAGACAAGTTAAACAAAGAGGGAGCAGGCAAAGTAATAGTCTCAGGGTGATGTTTATCAAAGTACAATTTATATTTAAGCGCCCTTTCGTGATTCTTAACAAGAAAATCATGCGCTACCATACTCTTATAATCTAAATAAGCACGGGGCAGCGCTGTTTTTTCTTTCTCCTCATGCCTAATAGGCATTTCAAAATGTTCAGCTAGGCGTGAAGCATAAATGCCTCCAAAGATGGGGCCCTTAGTACGGTTCATACTCAACCGTCTAGCAACAATTCCACCCATACTAACAGAGTTATTGCAGTATAAACCATGGAGCAAAATAATATCAGGAATACTAAGGTTCCCACAGTTCCTGCGACCAATCAAGCAACGACTAGCAAATAAGGCAAAGTAGCGTAAAACAGGGAAATATATGCTAGTAATTCTTGCATCAGAAACCTTCCTGGTTTCTCCCACAGTGATAGTGTCAATATAAGCTTCCACTTCATTACGGTGTGGTTCATCTAAAGAACCCTCGAAAGGTATTTTGCAAACCTCCCAAAATGCAGCTAATGTCATCTCCCTAGCAACATCATATAAATGGAACTCTACTTTTGGAGGTGATTTCTTAGGGACAAAGTAGAAGTTCTGCACAAAAGTATTTGTGAGTAAGAGATACTGATGACGTTGGTCGTGGAGGAAGTTGGTGAGGCCGGCGTTCTCAATCAATAGATAGAAATCTTCATAAATCCCGGCACTCCTCAAGAAGTCATCGGAAGGCCATTCACACGGCCGGACCTCCGCGATACGAGGCAGATTAAATTTGGGCTTCTGTTCTTCTTCCTTTTGTTTCTCCTTAGAACTTCGGCTCGACGAGCCCCTCAAAAGTCTCTTCATTATTTCTGAAACAATCTGAAATTTTTAGTAACTTCAAACAAAGTGAACCAACTTCAATAAGATTGATAGCAACTACTCATACAAGTGCCTAGAGCATATATCAAGCATTAGAACTACTTGGAACCATATATATTTGACATGCAAGCTCAAGAACATGGTCACCTATGCTGCACAAATTTGCAATGAATAAAGTACTAGAACAAAAACTAATTGGACCAATGGAGGAGTCACATACCAAGGAACAATCTCCCCAAGCAGTTTTGCGAGAGGTGCTTTGAGCAAGGAGATCGAAAATCACAGCAAAAGTTGCTGGAACATGAGCTTGAGTTGGTTTTTCGGGTTTGTGCGAGACAGAGGAAGAAGATGGGTGCAGGAATAAGTGGAGGAGGGCCACAGTGGGCCCACGAGGCAGGGGGCGTGCCCAGGGGGTAGGGCGCGCCCTCCACCCTCGTGACCAGGTGGCAGCTCCCCCCGCGGTAATTTTTGCACTAAAAATCCTTAAATATTCTCAAAAAAATCATATTAAATTGGCATGGCATTCTGAGGACTTTTATTTTCGGGATATTTTTATATTGCACGGGTAAGTCAGGAAACAGACAGAAAAATACTCTTTTACTTTATTTCTACTAAAGTACAGAAAATATAAAGAGGGTACAGAAGGTTGTGCTTCTAGTTTCATCCATCTCATGCTCATAAAAAAGAATCCACTAACAAGGTTGATCAAGTCTTATTAACAAACTCATTCCGATAATCATGGAACCGGAGAAATTTTGAATAACACTATGTTACCTCAACGGGGATATGGACATCCCCAACAATAACTATATCATATTTCTTTTTGACAGTAGGAAGAGGAAATTCAAAACCTCCAAATATAATCGATGGAATTTTTCTAATAGAGTTGATACTATAAACTTGAGGTTGTTTCCTCGGAAAGTGCACCGTATGCTCATTACCATTAACATGAAAAGTGACATTGCCTTTGTTGCAATCAATAACAGCCCCTGCAGTATTAAGGAAAGGTCTTCCAAGAATAATAGACATACTATCATCCTCGGGAATATCAAGAATAACAAAGTCCGTTAAAATAGTAACATTTGCAACCACAACAGGCACATCCTCACAAATACTGACAGGTATAGCAGTTGATTTATCAGCCATTTGCAAAGATATTTCAGTAGGTGTCAACTTATTCAAGTCAAGTCTACGATATAAAGAGAGAGGCATAACACTAACACCGGCTCCAAGATCACATAAAGCAGTTTTAACATAATTTCTTTTAATGGAGCATGGTATAGTAGGTACTCCTGGATCTCCAAGTTTCTTTGGTATTCCACCCTTAAAAGTGTAATTAGCAAGCATGGTGGAAATTTCAGCCTCCGGTATCTTTCTTTTATTAGTAATGATATCCTTCATATACTTAGCATAAGGATTTGTTTTGAGCACATCAGTCAATCGCATACGCAAAAACATAGGTCTAATCATTTCAGCAAAGCGCTCAAAATCCTCATCATCTTTTTTCTTGGATGGTTTCGGAGGAAAAGGCATGGGTTTTTGAACCCATGGTTCTCTTTCTTTACCATGTTTCCTAGCAACGAAGTCTCTTTTATCATAACGTTGATTCTTTGATTGTGGGTTATCAAGATCAACAGCAAGTTCAACTTCTACATCATTATCATTACTAGGTTGAGCATCATCATGAACATCATCATTAACATTTTCACTAGGTTCATGTTCATTACCAGATTGTGTTTCAGCATCAGACATAGAGATATCATTTGGATTATCAGGTGGTTCAGCAATAGGTTCACTAGAAGTTTGCACAGTTCTATCATTTTTCTTTTTCTTCCTTTTATAAGAACTAGGTGCATCAATATTATTTCTTTGAGAATCTTGCTCGATTCTCTTAGGGTGGCCTTCAGGATATAAAGGTTCCTGAGTCATTCTACCAGCTCTAGTAGCCACTCTAACAGCATAATCATTTTTCTTACTATTCATTTCATCAAGCATTTCTTTCTGAGCTTTAAGTACTTGTTCTACTTGAGTGGTAACCATAGAAGCATGTTTGCTAACAAGTTTAAGTTCACCTCTAATATTATCCATATAATCACTCAAGCATTTAATCATAAAGGTATTCTGCTTTAATTGTCTACCAAAATAAGCATTAAAGTCATCTTGCTTAAACATAAAGTCATCAAACTCATCCAAGCACTGACTAGCAATTTTAGTAGGAGGGACTTCAACTTTATCATATCTATAGAGAGAATTTACCTTTACTACCTGTGTCGGGATATCGGGAGGTTCTTCAGTAAATAAGTAATTGAGATCATATACTTCTTCAACAGGCAGTAAATTAAGACCATGTATTTCTTCAATAGGAGGTAAATTCTTAACATCTTCAGCTTTAATACCTTTTTCTTTCATAGATTTCTTTGCCTCTTGCATATCTTCGGGACTGAGAAATAGAACACCTCTCTTCTTCGGAGTTGGTTTAGGAATAGGCTCAGTAATTGGCTCAGGAGCTGGCTCAGGAGTTGGCTCGGGAGGTGGCTCAGGAGGTGCCCAATTATTTTCATTTGCCAACATATTATTCAATAAAATTTCAGCGTCATCCGTTGTTCTTTCCCTGAAAAGAGAACCAGCACAACTATCCAGGTAATCTCTGGAAGCATTAGTTAGTCCATTATAAAAGATATCAAATATTTCAGGTTTCTTAAGAGGATGATCAGGCAAAGCATTAAGTAACTTGAGAAGCCTCCCCCAAGCTTGTGGGAGACTCTCTTCTTCAATTTGCACAAAATTGTATATTTCCCTCAAAGCAGCTTGTTTCTTATGAGCAGGGAAATATTTAGCAGAGAAGTAATAAATCATATCCTGGGGACTTTGCACACAGGCAGGATCAAGAGAATTAAACCATTTCTTAGCATCACCCTTTAATGAGAATGGAAATATTTTGAGTATATAAAAGTGGCGCGATCTCAGATTATTAGTAAACAGGGCAGCTATTTCATCTAACTTACGAAGATGTGCCACAACAGTTTCAGATTCATAGCCATAAAAAGGATCAGATTCAACCAAAGTAATTATATCTGGATCAACAGTAATATCATAATAATCCTGATCAGGAACACAGATAGGTGAAGTAGCAAAAGCAGGGTCGGGTCTCATCCTACCTCTAAAAGATTCCTTACTCCACTTAATTAGTAACCTCTTATGTTCAGGTTTATCCGGACAAGCAAGAATAGCTTCATAAGATTCATTATTAAAAAGATAACCCTCAGGAATAACAGGCATAGGTTCATCATCACTAACATCATCATGTTCAGGTTCACTAATTTCTCTTTCTCTAGACTTAGAAATTTGCTCATCTAGAAATTCACCAAGTGGCACAGTAGTATCAAGCATAGAAGTAGTTTCATCATAAGTATCATGCATAGCAGAAGTGGCATCATCAATAACATGCGACATATCATAATTCATAGCAGTAGTAGGTTTAGGTGTCGCTAGCTTACTCATAACAGAAGGTGAATCAAGTGCAGAGCTAGATGGCAGTTCCTTACCTCCCCTCGTAGTTGAGGGAATTTTTTTTGTCTTAGCGTCTTTCAAGTTCTTCATAGTGTCCAGCAGATATAAATCCCAAGTGACTCAAAGAATAGAGCTATGCTCCCCGGCAATGGCGCCAGAAAAAGGTCTTGATAACCCACAAGTATAGGGGATCGCAACAGTTTTTGAGGGTAGAGTATTCAACCCAAATTTGTTGATTCGACACAAGGGGAGCCAAAGAATATTCTCAAGTATTAGCAGCTGAGTTGTCAATTCAACCACACCTAGAAACTTAGTATCTGCAGCAAAGTGTTTAGTAGCAAAGTAATATGATAGTGGTGGTAACGGTAACAAAGTAAAGACAGCAAAAGTAATGTTTTTGGTATTTTTGTAGTGATTGTAACAGTAGCAATGGAAAAGTAAATAAGCGTAAACCAGTATATGGAAAACTCATAGGCACCGGATCAATGATGGAGAATTATGTCGGATGTGGTTCATCATGTATCAGTCATAACATAGGGTGACACAGAACTAGCTCCAGTTCATCAATGTAATGTAGGCATGTATTCCGTAAATAGTCATACGTGCTTATGGAAAAGAACTTGCATGACATCTTTTGTCCTACCCTCCCGTGGCAGCGGGGTCCTATTGTAAACTAAGGGATATTAAGGCCTCCTTTTAATAGAGAACCGGAACAAAGCATTAACACATAGTGAATACATGAACTCCTCAAACTATGGTCATCACCGGGAGTGGTCCCGATTATTGTCACTTCGGGGTTGCCGGATCATAACACATAGTAGGTGACTATAGACTTGCAAGATAGGATCTAGAACTCACATATATTCATGAAAACATAATTGGTTCAGATTTGAAATCATGGCACTCGGGCCCTAGTGACAAGCATTAAGCATAGGAAAGTCATAGCAACATCAATCTCAGAACATAGTGGATACTAGGGATCAAACCCTAACAAAACTAACTCGATTACATGATAAATCTCATCCAACCCATCACCGTCCAGCAAGCCTACGATGCAATTACTCACGCACGGCGGTGAGCATCATGAAATTGGTGATGGAGGATGGTTGATGATGACGACGGCGACGAATCCCCCTCTCCGGAGCCCCGAACGGACTCCAGATCAGCCCTACCGAGAGAGATTAGGGCTTGGCGGCGGCTCCGTATCATAAAACGTGATGAAACTTTCTCTCTGATTTTTTTCTCCTCGAAAGCCAATATATAGAGTTGGAGTTGGCGTCGGAGGGCCACCAGGGGGCCCACGAGGTAGGGGGCGCGCCCAGGGGGGAGGGGCGCTCCCCCCACCCTCGTGGACAGGGTGTGGGCCCCCTGGTCTTCATCTTTGGCAAGGATTTTTTATTATTTATTCTAAGATATTCCGTGGAGTTTCAGGTCATTCCAAGAACTTTTGTTTTCTGCACATAAAACAACACCATGGCAATTCTGCTGAAAACAGCGTCAGTCTGGGTTAGTTCCATTCAAATCATACAAGTTAGAGTCCAAAACAAGGGCAAAAGTGTTTGGAAAAGTAGATACGACGGAGACATATCATTGTTCAACCAAGGTCCCTTGGAAGGCAAGCGTGGAGGCTCCTAACACGGCCCGAGTCACTCTGTGCGAGAGTTCTTAAGGCAAAATATTACCCTAACGGTTCGTTGGAGGATACTGTTTTTGCAGGCAACGCGTCACCAACCTGGCATGCCATTACATATGGTTTGGAGCTCCTAAAGAAGGGCATCATCTGGGAAATGGCGAGCACATCCGGATTTGGAGGGACCCATGGATCCCTCGTCCATTCTCCTACCGACCCATCTCATTCTGTGGTACATGCCGTCTCAGGTGTGTGGCGGAACTCCTGGATGACGAAGGGCGGCGGAACATGAATCTTCTCCGACAATACTTCTCACTGAAGGAAATATGCCCTAGAGGCAACGATAAAGTTATTATTTTATATTTACTTATATCATGATAAATGTTTATTATTCATGCTAGAATTGTATTAACCGGAAACTTGATACATGTGTGGATACATAGACAAAAACTGTGTCCCTAGTAAGCCTCTACTAGACTAGCTCATTAATAAAGATGGTTAAGTTTCCTAACCATAGACATGTGTTGTCATTTGATGAACGATATCACATCATTAGGAGAATGATGTGATGGACAAGACCCATCCGTTAGCTTAACATATTGATCGTTCAGTTTTATTGCTATTGCTTTCTTCATGTCAAATACATATTCCTTAGACTATGAGATTATGCAACTCCCAGATACTAGAGGAATACCTTGTGTGCTATCAAACGTCACAACGTAACTAGGTTATTATAAAGATGCTCTACAGGTATCTTTGAAGGTGTTTGTTGGGTTGGCATAGATCAAGATTAGGATTTGTCACTCCGAGTATCGCAGAGGTATCTCTGCGCCCTCTCGGTAATGCACATCATAAGAAGCCTTGCAAGCAAAGTGATTAATGAGTTAGTTGCGGGATGATGTATTATGGAACGAGTAAAGAGACTTGCCGGTAATGAGATTGAACCAGGTATGAAGATACCGACGATCGAATCTCGGACAAGTAACATATCAATGGACAAAGGGAATAACGTATGTTGTCATAACGATTCGACCGATAAAGATCTTCGTAGAATATATAGGAGCCAAATATGAGCATCCAGGTTCTGCTATTGGTTATTGACTGGAGAGGTGTCTCGGTCATGTCTACATAGTTCTCGAACCCGTAGGGTCCGCACGCTTAATGTTCGATGACGATTTTGTATTATATCAGGTATGTGATTTGGTGACCGAATGTTGTTGGAGTCTTGGATGAGATCACTGACATGACAAGGAGTCTCAAAATGGTCGAGAGGTAAAGATTGATATATAGGACGATAGTATTCGGACACCGGAAGTGTTCGGGAGGGTACCGGGTACATATCGGGTCACCGGAAGGGGTTCCGGGCACCCTCGGCAAAATATATGGGCCTAATGGGCCAAGAGGGGAAACACAACAACCAGCAGGGGCAGCTGCGCCCCCCATATGGGACACACCAGAGGAGAAGGTAAGAGGGGAAGAGAGAAGGAAGGGGAGGGATTCGGCCTCCCCCTTCCTTCTCTCCTCCCTCCTCCTTCCTCCCCCCTTCGGAAAATATGGTAGGGAGGGGGGGGGCGAATTGGATTAGGCCCCAAGTAGGATTCCTCCTACTTGGGGCACCCCATGGCTAGTCCCCTCCCCCTCCCACCTATATATACATGGGGAGGGGGTGCCTAGAACACACAACAATAATTGTTAGCCGTGTGCGGCGTTCCCCTCCACAGTTTACGCCTCCGGTCATATCTTTGTAGTGCTTAGGCGAAGCCCTGCGCGGATCCCTTCACCATCACCGTCACCACGCCGTCGTGATGACGGAACTCATCTTGTTCCTCGACACTTTGATGGATCAAGAGTTCGAGGGACGTCATCGAGCTGAACGTGTGCAGAACTCGGAGGTGCCGTACGTTCGGTACTTGATCGGTCGGAACAAGGAGAAGTTCGACTACATCAACCGCGTTGTCAAACGGTTCCGCTTTTGGTCTACGAGGGTACATAGACACACTCTCCCCCTCTCGTTGCTATGCATCTCCTAGATAGATCTTGCATGAGCGTAGGAATTTTTTTGAAATTGCATGCTACGTTTCTCAATAGTGGCATTCGAGGCAGGTCTATGCATATATGATATGCACGAGTAGAACACAAAGAGTTGTGAGTGGTGATCGTCATACTACTTACCACCAACGTCTTATTTTGATTCCACGGTATTGTTGGATGAAGTGGCCCGAACCAACCTTACATGACCATGTTCATGAGACCGGTTCCACCGACAGACATGCAACTAGTTTTGCATAAAGGTGGTTGGCGGGTGTCTGTTTCTCCAACTTTAGTTGAATTGAATTTGACTGCGGCCGGTCCTTGTTGAAGGTTAAAACAACAAACTTGATAAATCACCATTGGGGTTTTGATGCGTAGGTAAGAACGGTTGTTGCTAGAAACCCGTAGCAGCCACGTAAAACTTGCAACAACAAAGTAGAGGACGTCTAACTTGTTTTTGCAGGGCATGTTGTGATGTGATATGGTCAAGACATGATGTGATATACGTTATTGTATGAGATGATCATGTTTTGTAAAAGTTACTGGCAACTGGCAGGAGCCTTATGGTTGTCTCTTTATTGTATGAAATGCAAACACCATGTAATTGCTTTACTTTATCACTATACGTTAGCGATAGTTGTAGAAGCAATAGTTGGCGAGACGACCACGCCGCTATGACAGAGATTAAGGTGTCGAGTCGGTGACGATGGAGATCATGACGATGCTTTGGAGATGGTGATCAAAAGCACAAGATGACGATGACCATATTATGTCACATATTTTGATTCCATGTGATGTTTATCTTTTATGCATCTTATTTTGCTTAGTACGGCGGTAGCATTATAAGATGATCCCTTAACTAAAATTTCAAGGTATAAGTGTTCTCCCAGAGTATGCACCGTTGCGACAGTTCATCGTGTTGAGACACCACGTGATGATCAGGTGTGATACACTCTACGTTCACATACAACAGGTGTAAGACAGTTTTGCACATGCGGAATACTCGGGTTAAACTTGACAAGCCTGGCATGTACAGACATGTCCTTAGAACACTGGAGACCGAAAGGTCAAACGCGAATCATACAGTAGATATGATCAACATAGAGATGTTCACCATTGATGACTACTCCATCTCACGTGATGATCGGACATGGTTTAGTTGATTTGGATCACGTATCATTTAGATGACTTAAGGGATGTCTATCTAAGTTGGAGTTCTTAAGTAATTTGATTAACTAAACTTTAATTTATCATGAACTTAGTCCTGATAGTTTTTGCAAATTATGTTGTGGATCAATAGCTCACGTTGTAGCTCCCCTATTTTTTTGATATGTTCCTAGAGAAAACTAAGTTGAAAGATGATAGTAGCAATGATGCAGACTAGGTACGTGATCCGAGGATTATCCTCATTGTTGCACAGAAGAATTATGTCCTTAATGCACCTCTATGTGACAAACCTATTGCAGGTGCATATGCAGATATTATGAACGTTTTGCAAGCTCGATATGACGACTACTTGATAGTTTAGTGCTCCTACGGCTTAGAACTGGGACTTCAAAAACGTTTTAAACGCCATGAAGCATATGAGATGTTCCAAGAACTGAAAATTGGTATTTCAGATTCATGCATGTGTCAAGAGGTATGAGACCTCTAACAAATACTTTGCCTACAAGATGGAGGAGAATAGCTCAGCTAGTGAGCATGCGCTCAGAATGTTTGGGTACTTCAATCGCTTGAAACAAGTGGGAGTTGATCTTCCAGATAAGATAGTGGTTGACAGAGTTCTCTAGTCACCATCACCAAGCTACTAGAACTTCGTGATTAACTATAATATGCAAGGGATGACGGAAACGATTCCCGAGCTCTTCACGATGCTGAAATCGGCAAAGGTAGAAATCGAGAAAAAGCAACAAGTGTTGATGGTTGACAAGACCACTAGTTTCAAGTAAAAGGGTAAGGGAAAGAAAGGGAACTTCAAGAAGAATGGCAAGCAAGTTGCCACTCACGTGAAGAAGTCCAAAGCTGGACCCAAGCCTGAAACTGAGTGCTTCTACTGCAAAGGGAATGGTCATTGGGAGTGGAGTTGCCCCAAATACTTGGCGGATAAGAAGGATGGCAAAGTGAACGAAGGTATATTTGATATACATGTTATTGATGTGTACTTTACTAGTGTTTGTAGCAATCCCTAGGTATTTGATATTGGTTCAGTTGCTAAGATTAGTAACTCAAAGCAGGAGTTGCAGAATGAACATAGACTAGTTGAAAGTAAGGTGACGATGTGTGTTGGAGGTAATTCCAAGGTTGATATGATCACCATCGCACACTCCCTTGATACATCCATTTTGTATCATGCTTTTATATTGATATTTATTGCATTATGGGCTGTTATTACACATTGTATCACAATACTTAAGCCTATTATCTCTTATTTTATAAGGTTTACATGAAAAGGGAGAATGCCGGCAGCTAGAATTCTGGACTAGAAAAGGAGAAAATATTAGAGACCTATTCTGCGCAACTCCAAAAGTCCTGAAACTTCACGGGGCATGTTTTTGGAATATATAAAAAATATTGGGCGAAGAAAGTACCAAGGGGGCCCACCAGCCAACCACAAGGGTGGATGGCACGCCCTACCCCCTGGGCGCGCCCCCCGACCTTGTGGGCCCCCTAGCAGGCCTCCGGTGCCCATCTTTGGCTATATGGTGTGTTTTGACCTGGAAAAAAAATCAGAGAGAAGCTTTTGGGATGAAGCGCCGCCGTCTCGAGGTGGAACCTGGGCAGAACCAATCTAGGGCTCCAGCAGAGCTGTTCTGTCGGGGAAACATCCCTCTAGGAGGGGGAAATCGAAGCCATCGTCATCACCAACGATCCTCTCATTGAGAGGGGGTCTGATGTGGGGCATCCCAAGGCCATCCCCATGGACCCAACTACATCTCCTACGACACCTCTTGGACCCATGACACGAGCACGTGCAAGAGCTCTTGAAACCGAGGTGACATCTCTCCACTCACATTTCCACTTTGATGCACATGATACATGGCTACTACCTCATACGGATACTTTGTGCATGCTAAAGTACCATGGAGAAGCTAAGGAGAAAGGAGAAGAAGAAGAGGAAGATGGACATGAAGACGAAGATGAAGAAGAAGAACTGCTACAAGTTCCCAGGCTCCGGACGACCGACGAACACCGGACGTCCGACGACCTCCAGGCTCCGGACGTCCGGGCCCCTCCGGACGATCGACGCTCCCACAACCGAGACGAAACCTACGGACATCCGACGCCCAACAGATGAATGATACCCGGACGTCCGACCCCAACCAGACGTCCGACCGAAGGCCACCCAAGCCAAAACTACGGACGTCCGTCAGGCACCGGACGTCCGGACCCTCACGAGCCTCCGGACAACTGGTGACCCCCGGACGTCTGACGCCTGTGAGCTGATGCGTGTTGGGTCGCAGCCCATGTACCCCTTCGCCTCCCTCTTTTGCACTAAGACTATATATACTCCACCTCGTCCAACTTTTTCTAGGGTTAGCGTTGGTTTAGCTCATTTTGAGAGATAGAGCTTCGCTCATCCACATCGGATCTACTCCTCGTGAGAGACCGCGGCCTCTTTGGAGAAGATCCCTTTGGATTCAAGACCCCTCTTTAGGGAAGAACATCAAGACCTCCTCACGGAGAAGACCGTTACCCTTGTATTGTCCTTGGTTGATTGTGTACCGTGTGAACCCTATGTATTCGAGGATCTAGCGCATGTGTAACTTGTTCTTGTTGGTTTAGTGTTTCTCTTGTGTTTCCCTCGTGTTTCCCCTCGTTTCCCTCCTCGCGTTCTTCGTGTTCCTCGCGGGATCCGCTCCTATCATGAAAGATCGGCCCATAGGGTTCCTACCCTACATCATCTTGGTATCAGAGCCACGTTGATCATGATTTCGGAGCCTCCCTGTTGTGTTGCTAGCCTTGTTTTTGTTGTTTTTCGTCCTAATTCGAAAATTCCCCACAAAAATAGCCCCAATTTTTTTGTGATTCGTTAGTGTGTTGAGATTTTGTTGGTTTGGATCTGTGGATTTGCTTTGTTTTGAGTGGATCTAGCTTTCTCCCCCTTTCCCCACCCTTTCCATCCACAAAATCCTCCGGATTTGACCATTTTCGCCATCTCCACCTCGAACCCTAGTTGTTCATCCCATGCCCGATTTTCGCCCAGGCACCGGACGTCCGACCCAGCCCGGACGTCTGACGACCGGACGACCGGCCCAGCCCGGACGTCCGACCGACCCTGACGAAACTGATTTTTTCCAGCGTAGTCACCACCACCACCCCACATTTCTGCATACGAACTCCTACCACCATTACATCATCACCACTTCCGCACACCACGACCATTTGGACCGTTTCGGACTTCGACGCGTGTTGCCACTTCGAGCTTTGAGAATTTGAGTTGCGGTTCTGTATCCTTTTGTGTTTCGGCTATCTAGGTACGGTTCAACATCAACATCACCGCCGCTCATCTTCGCCATGGACGCGTCATCAACAACGACCACCTCGACTACATCGTGGTATTTCGGTCAACCATTTTGACACCATACCGGAAGCAAGAACGGTAACCTCGTCTTGGTATTGGACATATCACTCTTGCCATTACATTGATAGCCATCATAACCTTACTCCTTTGCGTTGCTTACCCATCGAGACTAGCCATTGAGTATTGCCGGCAACGAGACTTGTGCACATTAGTGATCATACTTCCCATAGCATACATACATCATTGTTGCATATATTGGTATCATCTCTTGTGTCACAAAGTTGTCATCGCATACACAATTGCTATCTTGGTTCATCAAGCATTGCATGAGAAAAGAGCTCCAACATCAAAGAGCCAAGCAAGCTTTTAAGCAAAGAGGAAAGATAAGCAAAGAGATTTTAAGCAAGAACCATAGCATCATACAACATTAAGATTGTCATACTCGATCATCTTGGATCATATCATAGAAACACCTTGCATAAAGCATACTCGGGATAGAAGTCGTTGCATTTTTGCTAAGTAGGTTGTGCACAAGTTCTTGTATCCTCCTATTGTGCATTCGTGCTAGCGTCTCTCTAGTGTTGTGCAACAAGAGTATTTTCGTGGATTCCACATTTTGGCTCATCCTTGGTTGCCCAACCCCACTTATCTTTTTGTGTGTGTGTTTCCGTGTACCGTATATGCTTGGTCTACTTGCTATATTGCATCTTGCGAATCTTTTCCAACATTATTGAAGCTCACTTACAATTGCATGAAATTTTGTGCCACCATCCTAACCAAGCTCCACCAAAAGTTTTTACTTGCGTAGGTGTGAGAAACCGACAAGAGCTAGTACCAATTGTGTTATTTCCTTGTCCTACATTGGAGTGATCATCGATCCACTTTCAACTTCGGTCAAGGTACATTTGGTATTCGTTCTTCTCTCTCTACCACTCACATTGTTTATCTTGGAATGATGGATAGGCCAAGTACTTCTACCAACCCACTCTTCATTGAGCACGACGACGACATGAACTCCTACGTCACCAAGAGTCACCTCTTTGGTGCACAACGTGCTTTGCATCAAGAGCAACAAGCCATGAGTGAACGCATCGACAACCTCGCCGCCGACTTGCGACTATCCGAGCAACGTACAAGGGACTATTTCAACCACAAGCTCGACGATCACAAGCAAGAGAATGATGCAAGGATGGACGAAATTTGCGCTTTGTTGCTCAACCGCTCTTCTTCCACTTCATCCTCATCAAGAAGGACCCGCTCAAGTCGACACTCCGACTTTACCCTCTCCGGCTCAAGTACACCGACTTCGAACACTCTACGTCGTGCCGCGCGCAACGATCGTCAAGAAAGCCTCAATCCTCTACACGACATCGACTCTCAAGAGTGCCGACAATGTCAAACTCAAGAGGCCTTTGCGCTAGCACGAGAACGGCAACGCCAACACCAACATGAAGAGTAAGGGCGAGCGCGTCTACACCAAGTTGCACATGATGCCGAGGCACAATGCCAAGAGGAGCAACTCCGTGAAGCTCAAGCACTTGTGGCGCAAAAAGCCCTCCAAGATTCAAGTCGAGCCGTAGCCAACCGAGGCTGACAAGCTCGAGAACAAGAAGAAGCATTTCGCAAAGAAATTCAAGAACGAAGATTTCAAGCTCGCGTGCATCGTCAAGTTCCTCAAGCTCCTCCTCGAGCTCGACAAGCTCCTCCACAAGCTCGCCAAGAACATCAAGTTCATCAAGAGCACGAAGAGAATGGAAATCCTCCACGACCAAAGCAACATGAGGTTGACAACCATCCTCACCAAGAGCGACACGAGCTTGACAATCATCTACAACACGGGCGTCATCATCCCCGACCCCAACACAATGAAGAGCAACGCTATGGCAAGCTCAAGTTCACCATGCCCAAGTTCAACGGAAGCAACGATCCTGAAGAGTACCTTTGATGGGCATTGAAGGTCGACAAAATCTTCTGTTTGCACAACTATGAAGAAGAGAATAAGATCGCGATGGCATCCCCTGAGTTCCAAGACTATGTCCTCATTTGGTGGGAACAAGTCATAGAGCGCCGAGAGGCAATAGGTGAACCACCCATCACTACTTGGGCGCAAATGAAGGATTTCATGAGAGCACGCTTTGTGCCCACCTACTACAACCACGACCTCTTCAAGAAACTCCAACTACTCAACCAAGGAACCAAGAGCGTTGAAGAGTACTACAAGGAGATGGAGATTGCCATGATAAGAGCCAATGTCATGGAAGATGATGAGCAAACAATGACACGTTTCTTGAATGGACTCAACCATCCTATCAAGAAGATCGCCGACTTCCAACCATACTCGAGCCTCATCGAGCTAGTGCATCAAGCTACCAAAGCGGAACGCCAAGTGTAAGATGATTTCAAGTATGCCAAGTTCTCATCCAAGTCCTACGGCTTCTCCAACAACCATGCTTCAATGACTCCAACACATACTACCAAGCCTTCTCCTAGCACCATCGACAAGTCGAGTTCCAAGAAAGCTTCGTCAACTCCAAGTCATCCTCCTACTATGAGCAACTTCAAGCCAAGAGCTTCATCATCATGCACTCCAACCGATGAGACCGTCAAGACAAGTTCCTTCAAATGCTTCACATGCGGAGGCCGAGGCCACAAGTCCTATGAGTGCACCAACAAGCGGACCATGATCCTGAATGACGACCGCACTTACGACTCAATGAGTGAAGAAGAAATGGAAGCCATCGAGCAAGTCGTCATGCACCGGCAAGTGAATGATGAAGCGGAACAAGTCTTTTGCGATGAAGATTCAAGTCCCGCACTTGTTGTCTCCAAAGTCTTGACTCTCCAACATCACCAAGAAGAAGACCAAAGATTCCACATATTCCACACCAAGGCCGGCATCAATGGACGATCCGTCAAGGTCATCATCGATGGAGGGAGTTTTCATAACCTCGCAAGTGAAGAACTTTGCTCCAAGCTCCAATTACCCAAGACGAAGCACCCACATCCATACAAAGTGCAATGGCTTAGCGACTTGGGTACCATCCAAGTCGAGCACCGAGTACAGTCTCCTTCAAAATTGGCGCCTACGAAGACACCTTGGAGTGCGACGTTGTTCCAATGACCGTTTGCCATCTTCTCCTTGGACGCCCATGGCAATTCGATAGAGGAGTCATCCACAACGGCCGAACAAACCACTCCATCTTCAAGATGAAGGGCAAGGAGTACGTCCTCCGTCCAATGTCACCAAGTCAAGTGATCGCCGACAAGCAAGTCACCCATCATGGAGATCATAGTGAGAGAGCGAGCCACCAAAAAGAGTGAGCGCCACAAGCCAAAATCGAACACCTCCACGATGAGCGAAAATAAGAACCCAGTCCTTTTTGCCACCAAAAGTGAGATAAGAGGAGTGTGTGAGAACCCATCTAGTGTCCTACACTATGTCATTGTGTGGAAGGACAATGCACCACAAACTAACACTTCTCACACTATTCCTCTAGTGTTGTCTTCTCTTTTGCAGGAATTTCACGATGTTTTCCCCGACGAGCTACCTCCGGGACTACCCCCACTACGAGGCATTGAGCACCGCATCGACTCATCCCCGGAGCACCGCTTTTGAACAAAGCTCCCTACCGCGTCAACCCCGAAGAAACCAAAGAAATACAAAGGCAAGTAAAGCATCTCATAGACCATGGACATGTGCGTGAAAGTTTGAGCCCTTGTGCCTTCCCGGTCATTCTTGTGCCAAAATGTGACAGTAGCTTTTGCATGTGCTCCGATTGTAGATCTATCAATGCTATCATCGTTCGCTATAGGTATCCCATTCCACGCCTTGACGATATGCTTGATGAACTTAGTGGTGCCACTATTTTTTTGAAAATTGATCTTAAGAGTGGTTACTATCAAATCCGCATACAAGAGGGTGATGAATGGAAAACCGCTTTCAAAACCAAGTTCGTCTTGTATGAGTGGTTAGTCATGCCTATGGGTCTATCGGAAGCACCGGGTACTTTTATGCGTCTTATGAATCATGTCTTTCGCCCTTACATTGGTATATTCGTTGTGGCCTACTTTGATGATATCCTTGTTTATAAGAAATCTCTTAGAGATCATGTCACACATGTTCGAACCATTTTGCAAACTCTTCGAAAAGAGCACCTCTATGCTAATATGGAGAAATGCCTTTTTGGAATTGACAAGCTCGTTTTCTTGGGTTTTGTTGTTTCTTCTAGGGGTGTTCATGTTGATGAGTCCAAGATCAATGCTATTAAGACTTGGCCACAACCAACCAATTTGCAACAAGTGCGTAGCTTTCTTGGCCTTGCGGGTTTTCATGTTGATGAGAAACTTTCCGGAGTGCAACTCAATTACCCCATCTATGACAAAGAGCTATATGCTTTAGTCCGTGTTTTGCATGAATGGGAACACTATCTTCGCCCACATGAGTTTATCATTCATACCGATCATGAAACGCTAAAGTATCTTAAGGGCCAAACCAAGTTGAACAAGCGTCATGCTAAATGGAGTGAATTTATCGAGTCTTTTCCTTATGTCATCAAGTACATTAAGGGCAAAGAAAACATTGTAGCGGATTCCCTTTCTCGCATATGCATGCTTGTGACTCAACTTGAATTGGATGTCATTGTATTTGAGCATATCGAAGACTTGTATGAGCATGATGCAACTTTTGCTACTCCTTATGCCAAGTGTGTGTCGCACACCTCTTGGGAACGCTATTACATCAAAGATGGATATCTTATGAGAGCTAACAAACTTTGCATCCCCGAGTCTTCTCTTTGTTTGTTGCTTTTGCAGGAATCTCATGGAGGAGGCTTAATTGGACACTTTGGACGAGACAAGACGTTCGCAACGCTCTCGAAGAACTACTTTTAGCCAAAGATGTTTCGCGACGTCAATCGCCTCACCAACCATTGCTCTACATGTCGCAAAGCTAAGTCCAAAGCTCAATCTCATGGCCTTTATATGCCTCTACCAATTCCATACCAACCATGGGAAGACATTAGCATGGACTTTGTACTTGGTTTGCCTAGGACTCGAAATGGAAAGATTCGATATTTGTCATTGTGGACCGTTTCTCAAAAATGGCACATTTTATTCATTGCAACAAGATAGACGATGCTTCACATGTTGCTAATCTCTTTTGTAGGGAAATATTGCGTCTACATGGAGTGCCAAAGACTATCGTCTCGGACCGCGACGTCAAGTTCCTTAGCTACTTTTGGAAGACCCTATGCGCCAAGCTAGGAATCAAGCTACTCTTCTCTATGGCATATCATCCACAAACCGATGGCCAAACGGAAGTTAAGAACCGCACACTCTCCGCTCTACTTCGGGTACTCATCAAGAAGAACATCAAGGAGTGGGAGGAGTGCCTACCTATCACCGAGTTCGCCTACAACCGAGCAAGACATTCAACAACCGGCAAGTCCCCCTTCGAGGTCGTCTATGGCTTCAATCCTTTGTCACCATTGGACATTCTCCCTCTACCACTCCAAGAGCACATCAATTTGGACGCAAGTGCACGTGTGACACATCTCAAGAAGGTGCATGAAGATACAAGAAACACCATCGAGCGCCAAGTTCAATGCCTTGCGACCAAGCTCAACTTCAACAAGCAACCTATGGCCTTTAACATTGGTGATCTCGTGTGGCTACACCTTCGCAAGGATCCATTTCCACAAGAAAGCAAGTCCAAGCTTCGACCACAGCGGATGGACCTTTCAAGGTGCTCGCACGATACAACGACAACGCTTACAAGATCGACCTCCCACGCGACAAGTACAACGTGAGCGACATCTTCAACGTCAAAGATCTCTCTCCATTCCATGGTGATGAAGAATTTGATCCGAGGACGGATCTTCCCCAAGGGAGGGGAGATGATGCGGAGCATCCCAAGGCAATCCCCATGGACCCAACTACATCTCCTACGACACCTCTTGGACCCATGACATGAGCACTTGCAAGAGCTCTTGAAACCGAGGTGGCATCTCTCCTCTCACATTTCCACTTTGCTGCACATGAGACATGTCTACTACCTCATACGGATACTTTGTGCATGCTTAGGTACCATGGAGAAGCTAAGGAGCAAGGAGAAGAAGAAGAGGAAGATGGACGTGAAGACGAAGACGAAGAAGAAGAACTGCTACAAGTTCCCAGGCTCTGGATGACTGACGAACACCGGACGTCCGACGACATCCCTGCTCCGGACGTTCGGGCCCCTCCGGACGACCGACGCTCCCACACCCGAGACAAAACCTACGGACATCCGACGCCTGGACGTCTGACCCTGACCGGACGTCCGACCGAAGGCCACCCGAGCCGAAACTACGGACGTTCGACAAGCACCAGACGTCCGGACCCTTGCGGGCCTCCGGACGACCGGTGACCCCCGGACGTCCGACGCCTCTGCGCTGATGCGTGTTGGGCTGCAGCTCATGTACCCCTTCGCCCCCTATTTTGCACTAAGACTATATATACTCCACCTCATCCAACTTTCTAGGGTTAGTGTTGGTTTAGCTCATTTTGAGAGATAGAGCTTCGCTCATCCACATCGGATCTACTACTCGTGAGAGACCGCGGCCTCTTTGGAGAAGATCCCTTTGGATTCAAGACCCCTCTTTAGGGAACAACATCAAGACCTCCTCACGGAGAAGACCATTACCCTTGTATCGTCCTTGGTTGATTGTGTACCGTGTGAACCCTATGTATTCGAGGATCTAGCGCATGTGTAACTTGTTCTTGTTGGTTTAGTGTTTCTCTTGTGTTTCCCTCATGTTTCCCTCGTGTTTCCCCTCGTTTCCCTCCTCGCGTTCTTCGTGTTCCTCGCGGGATCCGCCCCTATCGTGAAAGATCGGCCCATAGGGTTCCTACCCTACATCAGGGTCAATCTCCATCAACATCTTCACCAGCACCATCTCCTCTCAAACCCTAGTTCATCCCTTGTATTCAATCTTAGTCCCAAAACCTCAGATTGGTACCTGTGGGTTGCTAGTAGTGTTGATTAATCCTTGTAGTTGATGCTAGTTGGTTTATCCAGTGGAAGATTATATTTTCATATCCTTAATGATAATTAATACTCCTTTGATATTAATCATAAATATGTTTTGTGAGTAGTTACGTTTGTTCCTGAGGACATGGGAGAAGTCTTGTTATAAGTAATCATGTTAATTTGATATTCGTTCGATATTTTGATGAGATGTATGTTGTCTCTCCTCTAGTGGTGTTATGTGAACGTTGAATACATGACACTTCACCATTATTTGGGCATAGGGGAAGGCATTGGGAAGTAATAAGTAGATGATGTGTTGCTAGAGTGACAGAAGCTTAAAACCTAGTTTATGTGTTGCTTCATAAGGGGCTGATTTGGATCCATATGTTTCATGCTATCACTAGTAAAGCGACGTGCTAAACAAACGGTTTTTATCCCCTTTCCGCGACGACATTTGGAACCGACGCCAAGTGAGTGTGGGCGATAGGGGGGTCCTTCCCACACGACCTAGAAACCATCGGGGATATGCCCTTCTGGCACACATGCTCGGCAAAATGAGGCCGTGTGCGACCGGCGAGCACTCAAATACAGAAATACATACAGTAGTGCTAAAAAATACAATTATACAAGCAAAATCATTTCCAGTCGTAAGTACATCCCACACAGTCAGCCAGCGCTAAACGTTTCCATTCGTATATACATCCCACACAGTCGCTCCAAGGAAAACGTTTCTGTTCGAAAGTACATCACACACAATTTTCCTGGTTAAATCGTTTGTGATATTATTTCCATTGCACACGGTATTAAAAAATTTATCGTTTGCGTTGAATTCATCACACACGGTGCCTAGAAGAAACCGTGTGTCAAGGGCTGTGCATCACACATAGTTTTTATGTGGTAAACATTTGTGCCAGGTGGCCTAACGCAAACAGTTTTCAAGAGGATGTCGTGTGTGATTGTTCATTAATCTAACACGGTTTATTCCTAGAAACTGTGTGCATTATTGAATGCATCACAGATGGTGTTTTCTCAATAACCGTTTGCAATAGAAAAACCCAATTAGCAGGCTAATTTATCTGATTATTCATAATCCATTTATTAATCTAATTGACATTTCATATTAAGCACACAATATATTTCATTTTCATAATTGAAATACATCAGAGTACAACATCATAAAGCTTCAGCACTCAGCTACCCCATTACACAACTACACCAGGACCAAGTTTCACATGCAACATCTATAACCTTTCGAAATTAGCATCATAGACGATACATAGACAGATGTATCTCATCTGGAAAACTGTTGAAGTGGAAGGCGAATATTGAGGCTTCATTGATGTTGAAGGTCTTTGTAACTTTAGGCCAGTGTGTGTGGATGATTGACCGTCCATCCTTTGTCCTCTTCAGGAACACTTCAATATTGAACTGTGGGTGTTGTATGAATACCTTCCTCGCCTCCTGACCATACAGGTGGTTTGAGAGGTAATCATCAGTGAACTGCTTTGGAAAGGCCTAAAAACAAGGATGTGCATAAATATCTTCTCTATATTGGAAATGGGGCAAAGGAATAAAAAAGGCAAGGTATAATAGTTAGTATCATCCTGTAGTGAACTGATGTCTTCTTCATTGTGCAGACAAAGATCTTGTTGTTTTTTGTCGCTAATTTCTTTATCCTAACAATCTTGCTGAGTTTCTTGACTTGACTGATATTCATGGACAACTCATTTCCCCATATGCAAAAAGGGTCGAACAGTGGGTCAAAACCTCTGACAACATGACCTACATGTGCAAGACCAAATTGTTAAAAACCTAAATATTAGAATGGTTCCTGCAATTGCACAATAATGTGCTATTAGACAACATACCATGCACGTGCTATCCTTGATTGTAAACGTCAGTGCTTACCATTATTTCCCTGCAACACATATAAGGTAGTTAGTCATCAGGTTAAGTAAGGGTTCGCATGCTATAAGTAAAATATGTTGATGAAAAATAAGCACATTGCAGATTCATCAGATTACTTCAAACCACATGGAAAACCCATTTACCCAAACCAAACATGATTAATAACTAGGAAATATAGCACTTGTATATGTTTCTCATGTATTAAGTGCATCCAAATTCGATTTATTCCTCACATGCACACAATACAAAATTCTACCCACGACAATTAGACATCGCAGTGTAGAATTGAACCAAGCAGTTAGCTAAATAGCACAACAAATGAACCAAACATTAAATGAGCACCACATTGCACAATATAACATACTCCTAATAGAAGATCACACAATTACCAAACCAAGCATGCTTAACAACTTGGAAATATAGCAACTGTATTTTTTTGTCATGTATTTACTACATCCAAATCCAATATATTCCTCGCATGGTATACAATAACAGAATTCACCCACAACTATTGAACATCGTATTGCAGAATTGAACCAAACAAAACAGTTAACTAAACACCACAACAAATGAACAAAGCGTTAACTGAGCACCACATTGCAAAATATAACATACTCCTAATAGAAGATCCGACAGTTTACCAAACCAAGCATGCTTAACAACATGGAAATATAGCAATTGTTTTTGTTTCTCATGTATTTAGTACATCCAAATTTGATTTATTTCTCACATGGTATATGATACATCTCCAACGTATCTATAGTTTTCGATTGCTCCATGCTATATTATCTACTGTTTTGGACATTATTGGGCTTTATTTTCCACTTTTATATTATTTTTGGGACTAACCTATTAACCGAAGGCCCAACCCAGAATTGTTGTTTTTTGCCTGTTTTAGGGTTTTGAAGAAAAGGAATATCAAACGGAGTCCAAACGGAATGGAACCTTCGGGAACGTGATTTTCTCAACGAACAAGACCAGGGAGACTTGGACCCTACGTCAAGACACAAAAGAGGAGGCCACGAGGTAGGGGGGCACGCCTACCCCCCCAGGCGCGCCCTCCACCCTCGTGGGCCCCCTGTTGCTCCACCGACGTACTCCTTCCTCCTATATATACCTACGTACCCCAAACAATCAGATACGGAGCCAAAAACCTAATTCCACCGCCGCAACTTTCTGTATCCACGAGATCCCATCTTGGGGCATGTTCCGGAGCTCCGCTGGAGGGGGCATCGATCACGGAGGGCTTCTACATCAACACCATAGCCCATCTGATGAAGTGTGAGTAGTTTACCTCAGACTTACGGGTCCATAGTTATTAGCTAGATGGCTTCTTCTCTCTTTCGGATCTCAATACAATGTTCTCCCCCTCTCTTGTGGAGAACTATTCGATGTAATCTTCTTTTTGTGGCGTGTTTGTTGAGACCGATGAATTGTGGGTTTATGATCAAGTCTATCTATGAACAATATTTGAATCTTCTCTGAATTCTTTTATGTATGATTGGTTATCTTTGCAAGTCTCTTTGAATTATCAGTTTGGTTTGGCCTACTAGATTGATCTTTCTTGCAATGGGAGAAGTTCTTAGCTTTGGGTTCAATCTTGCGGTGTCCTTTCACAGTGACAGTAGGGGCAGAAGGCACGTATTGTATTGTTTCCATCGAGGATAACAAGATGGGGTTTTCATCATATTGCATGAGTTTATCCCTCTACATCATGTCATCTTGCTTAAGGCGTTACTCTATTTTTAACTTAATACTCTAGATGCATGCTGGATAGCGGTCGATGAGTGGAGTAATAGTAGTAGATGCAGGCAGGAGTCGGTCTACTTGTCTCGGACGTGATGCCTATATACATGATCATACCTAGATATTCTCATAACTATGCTCAATTCTGTCAATTGCTCAACAGTAATTTGTTCACCCACCGTAGAATACTTATGCTCTCAAGAGAAGCCACTAGTGAAACCTATGGCCCCCGGGTCTATCTTTATCATATTAATCTCCTACTACTTAGTTATTTCCTTTGCTTTTTTACTTTTCCTTTATGTTACTCTGTATCTTTATCACAAAAATACCAAAAATATTATCTTATCATATCTATCAGATCTCACTCTCGTAAGTGGCCGTGTAGGGATTGGCAACCCCTATTCGAGTTGGTTGCGAGGATTTATTTGTTTTGTGTAGGTACGAGGGACTCGCGCGTAGCCTCCTACTGGATTGATACTTGGTTCTCAAAAACTGAGGGAAATACTTACGCTACTTTGCTGCATCATCCCTTCCTCTTCGGGGAAAACCAACGCAGTGCTCAAGAGGCAGCAGTATACAATAACATAATGCACCCACAACAATTGAACATCGCATTGCAGAATTGAACCAAACAGCCAACCGCGTCGCGTCTTTGGTGCGTAACGCGTCGACGGTGGCCTCGACGGCAAGGTGCTCCTCGAAGATCTGGGGGTTGACACGAATGGCAGCCATCGCGACCTCATCCGCACATGCGGCCGCGATTTGCTTCTCTGCTGCCAAATGGTCCTTGGGATCTTGGATATACCGTGCGCACCATGGCTTAGGGCGGCGCTTATTTGGTGGAGGGGTCGGTGATTTGGGTGGCAGGTGTAGCGCTCGCGCCAGCGGTCAGGGCATGTGGGATGTGGAAGGAGAAGAGGATGGGGGTCGGGTGTGGATTACCTACATGGATAGGCGAGGCCGAGCAGCATGGGGGAGGGTCGCCGGCGAGGAGGCGGCACTGCAAACAAGGAGTGAAGGTTTCAACTTGGAAAGGAAGGCGAAAATAGGGGAAATGTGGCTTTTGGTAAGGGGGAGGGGGCGGGGAGGTAGATATTTCTGCGGAAGCCGAAAATTTGGAATCGCTTCAGCGAAAAAACTGGCGCGCAAAGTGTCATCAGACACGGTCCCTTTCAGAACTGTGTATGATATGTGAACATCACAAACGATTCAGATAGCATAACCCGTATGTGTTGAGTTTGAACGTCAAAAATTTTGGTTCAAATTTCCCTAGTTACAGTGGTCATCCACGTCATTGCATAATTTGGGTACACAAAGGAGACTAACTTCTTAACCGAGTAAGTTCAACAATTAAACAGAGCTAGCTGACCTAAACATTACTCTAACAAATTAAAGACTGGCGCTCTTAATTAAACAAAACAAAGAGTACTACTACGGCTGGTGCTCGTCGATCTCCGTCGCCACCTCCATGTCCAGCTCGCGCCCGACGGTCTCATGGGGAAGGGGCTCCATGGCATCAATTGCACCATACTCGGCAAGCATCTCGCCATCCACGTCCGCCATATCTTTGGAATAGGCTGCCACGAGCTGGGCGTGGGCGGCCGCGATCGGGGCTCTGGTGGGCTCCGTCGTGGCAATGTATACCGCGTAGGAACGAACGGCTGCTCGAACTCTCTCGGCGATTGCCAACTCTTCGGCCGTGGGTTGCCGACCGTTGTCGGAGAAGCTTCATTCGATTTGTGTGGTGACCGCCACGAGCTGGGAATGGACGGCCTCGACATGGTAGTGGGCGGCCTCCATCAGGGCTAAGGCCGCTGCTGTGCCGCTCTCGCCAGTTGCTATCCCCAAGGCAGATGCTGCTGCCGCCACCTGAGAAGCAACAGCAGCCATTTGGCCTGCCTTGGCTGCCAGGACACAGACCGCGGTCGCCCTCACGAAGCTTGTTAGCATGCGCTTGGCGGCTGCGGCCGCGCTCTCGCCGGAGTGGGCCGCCGAAGTTTCCCTCATGACGTGGGTCCACATCCCCATCTTTCACCAGCGATGAATGAACAGTGAAATGATATTTGGGGAGCGAGCTAGTGTGCTTGACACATCGGCTGTCAACTGTAGCCGACGCACCTTCTCGTGTAAGCCATAGGTGTACTATACACCAATGGTGCTCCAAGATATTTTGTGCTGCATCTCACACGGTTGGTGATAATAAACTGTGTGTGATCTAGTTGATTTATCATCTTGATTTGAATTACGTAATGGGGTCACAGCTACAAAGGATGGTGTTTGAATTGCTAGAACTTTTACCTGTAGTGAACATGCAACCATAGGTGTGTCGTCAAAAAAATTGGAATTATTCAGGGTTTTTTTGGAAGTTTTTATACATTAACTTGGTTTTGTAGGCATTTCAGGTGCATAATTTTAATTTGAACTACATGCACATGCTCCAGTGCATATAAACGGGTTGAAAAATCAAATATGTGTCCTTGGTTGCATGCTTAGCTCCCATGCAAGAAATGGGAATGAATGTCACACACCCTGCCACCGTCACTCGGCCGCAAACATTGAGATACCTGGTTTTTAAATTCTAGTAAATCCAAAACTCGTTTGAAATTCATGAAACTTGGCATGCTATCATGGAGCGGCATCAACATGGCATGGTAAAAATTTTGTCCCATTTGGGGCAGGTTTGGGTATAAGCTTCTCACAAACCAGAGCTTCTCACAACAAGCGTGATGGTTTCGGTAGGGAACGTGCCACCTTTGGGGACGAAATGATATCCGTTGCCTCTTATTGCTTTCAATTTTTTTCGAGTGTCAACATAGAACAACAGGAGTGTTGTGTTTAATTTTGGAATTTTTCGGGGCTCGTTTGGACATTTTTATACATTAATTGGGTTTCCCAGGCATTTTATGTGCATAATTCAAATTTGAACTACATGCACATTCTCCAGTGCATATAAAATGGTTGAAAAATCAAATATGTGTCCTTGGTTGTATGCTTAGGTCCGATGCAAGAAATGGGAATGAATTTCAAACACCCTGCCACCGTCACTCGGCCGCAAACATTGAGATACCTGGTTTTTAAATTCGAGTAAATCCAAAACTCGTCTAAAATTCATGAAACTTGGCATGCTATCATGGAGCGGCATCAACATGCCATGGTAATTTTTTTGTTCCATTTGGGGCAGGTTTGGGTATAAGCTTCTCACAAACCAGAGCTTCTCACAACAAGAGTGATGGTTTCAGTAGGGAACATGCCACCTTTGGTGACGAAACGATATCCGTTGCCTCTGATTGCTTTCAGAAAAATTCGAGTGTCAACATAGAACAAGAATAGTGTTGTATTTAATTTTGGAATTTTTCAGGGTTCATTTGGACATTTTGATACATTAACTGGGTTTCCCAGGCATTTTATGCGCATAATTCAAATTTGAACTACGTGCACATTCTCCAGTGCATATAAACTGGTTGAAAAATCAAATATGTGTCCTTGGTTACATGCTTAGATCCCATGCAAGAAATGGGAATGAATTTCAAACACCCTGCCACCATCACTCGGCCGCAAACATTGAGATACCCGGTGTTTAAATTCTAGTAAATCCAAAACTTGTCTGAAATTCATGAAACTTGGCATGCTATCTTGGAGCGGCATCAACATGTCATGGTAAATTTTTTGTCCTATTTGGGGCAGGTTTGGGTATAAGCTTCTAACGAACCAGAGTTTCTCACAACAAACGTGATGGTTTCGGTAGGGAACGTGACACCTTTGGGGACGAAATGAAGGAAATATGCCCCAGAGGCAATAATAAAGTTGTTATTTATATTTCCTTATATCATGATAAATGTTTATTATTCATGCTAGAATTGTATTAACCGGAAACTTAGTACATGTGTGAATACATAGACAAACAAAGTGTCACTAGTATGCCTCTACTTGACTAGCTCGTTGAATCAAAGATGGTTAAGTTTACTAGCCATAGACATGAGTTGTCATTTGATTAAAGGGATCACATCATTAGAGAATGATGTGATTGACTTGACCCATTCCGTTAGCCTAGCACTTGATCGTTTAGTTTATTTGTTATTGCTTTCTTCATGATTTATACATGTTCCTATGACTATGAGATTATGCGACTCCCGGATACCGGAGGAACACTTAGTGTGCTACCAAACGTCACAACGTAACTGGGTGATTATAAAGGTGCTCTACAGGTGTCTCCGTTGGTGTTTGTTGAGTTGGCATAGATCGAGATTAGGATTTGTCACTCCGATTGTCGGAGAGGTATCTCTGGGCCCTCTCGGTAATGCACATCAGTATAAGCCTTGCAAGCAATGTGACTAATGAGTTAGTTGCGGGATGATGCATTATGGAACGAGTAAAGAGACTTGCCGATAACAAGATTGAACTAGGTATGAGGATACCGACAATCGAATCTCGGGCAAGTAACATACCGATGATAAAGGGAACAACGTATGTTGTTATGTAGTTTGACCGATAAATATCTTCGTAGAATATGTAGGAGTCAGTATGAGTATCCAGGTTCCGCTATTGGTTATTGACCGGAGATGTGTCTCGGTCATGTCTATATAGTTCTCGAACCCGTAGGGTCCGCACGCTTAACGTTCGATGACGATTTGTATTATGAGTTATATGATTTGATGACCGAAGTTTGTTCAGAGTCCTGAATGAGATCAAGGACATAACGAGGAGTTTCGAAATGGTTGAGAGGTTAAGATCGATTTATTGGAAGGCTATATTCGGACATCGGAAAGGTTCCAAGTGATTCGGGTATTTTTCGGAGTACCAGAGAGTTACAGGAATTCGTCGGGAGAAGTATTGGGCCTTATTGGGCCATACGGGAATAGAAGAGGTAGGCAAAAGGGAAGGAGGCACGCGCCGCCCCATGGGTCCGAATTGGACTAGGGGAAAGGGGGCGGCGCCCCCCCTTGCCCTTTCCTACTCCCTCTCTCTTTACCTCTTTCTTCTCTCCTACTCTGGAAAGGAAAAGGGGAATCCTACTAGGACTTGGGAGTCCTAGTAGGACTCCCCACACTTGGCGCGCGCCTCCTCCTAGGCCGGTCTCTTCCTCCCTCCCTCCTTTATATACGGGGGAGGGGGGCACCCCAAAGACACACGAGTTGATCATTGATCCCTTAGCCGTGTGCGATGCCCCCCTCCACCATAATCCACCTCGGTCATATCATCATAGTGCTTAGGCGAAGCCCTGCGCCAGTAGCTTCATCATCACCATCAACACGCCGTCGTGCTGACGAAGCTCTTCCTCGACACTCAGCTGGATCGAGAGTTCATGGGACGTCACCGAGCCGCACGTGTGCAGATAGCGGAGGTGCCGTACTTTCGGTACTAGGATTGATCGGATCGTGAAGACATACGACTACATCAACCGCATTGTCATAACGCTTACGCTTACGGTCTATGAGGGTACGTGGACTACACTCTTCCCCTCTCGTTGCTATGCATCACCATGATCTTGCGTGTGCATAGGATTTTTTTTGAAATTACTGCGTTCCCTAACACGAAACGATATCCGTTGCCTCTTATTGCTTTCAAAAAATTTTGAGTGTCAACCTAGAACAACAGGACTATTGCGTTCAATTTTGGAATTTTTCGGGGTTCATTTGGACATTTTTATACATTAACTGGGTTTTCCAGGCATTTTATGTGCATAATTCAAATTTGAACTACATGCACATTCTCCAATGCATATAAACTGGTTGAAGAATCAACTATGTGTCCTTGGTTGCATGCTTAGGTCCCATGGAAGAAATGGGATTGCATTTCAAACACCCTGCCACCGTCACTCAGCCGCAAACATTGAGATACCTGGATTTTAAATTCTAGTAAATCCAAAAGTCATCTGAAAGTCATGAAACTTGGCATGCTATCATGGAGCAGGATCAACATGCCGTGGTAAATTTTTTGTCCCATTTGGGGCAGGTTTGGATATAAGCTTCTCACAAACCAGAGCTTCTCACAACAAGCGTGATGGTTTCGGTAGGGAACGTGCCACCTTTGGGGACAAAACGATATCCATTGCCTCTTATTGCTTTCAAAAATTTTTGAGTGTCAACATAGAACAACAGGAGTGTTGTGTTAAATTTTGGAATTTTTCGGGGTTCGTTTGGATATTTTTATACATTAACTGGGGTTTCCAGGTATTTTATGTGCATAATTCGAATTTGAACTACATGCACATTCTCCAGTGCATATAAATTGGTTGAAAAATCAAATATGTGTCCTTGGTTGCATGCTTAGGTCCCATGCAAGATATGGGAATGAATTTCAAACACCCTGCCACCGTCACTCGGCCGCAAACATTGAGATACACGTATATTAAATTCTAGTAAATCCAAAAGTCGTCTAAAATTCATGAAACTTGGCATGCTATCATGGAGCAGCATCAACATGCCGTGGTAAATTTTTTGTCCCATTTGGGGTAGGTTTGGGTATAAGCTTCTCACAACAAGCGTGATGGTTTCGGTAGGGAATGTGCCACCTTTGGGTATGAAACGATTTCTTGCCTCTTATTGCTTTCAAAATTTTGCTTGTGTCAACATAGAACAACAGGAGTGTTGTGTTTACTTTTGGAATTTTCGGGGTTCGTTTGGACATTTTTATACATTAACTGGGTTTTCTAGACATTTCATGTGCATAATTGGAATTTGAACTACATGCACAAGCTCCAGTGCATATAATATGATTGAAAAATCAAATTTGTGTCCTTCGGGGCATGCTTAGGTCCCATGCAAGAAATGGGAATGAATTTCAAACACCAGGGCACTGTTGATTGCCGGCAAAACGTTGAGATACTTTGTTTTTAAATTCTAGTAAATCCAAAACTTGTCTGAAATTCATGTAACTTGGCATGCTATAATGGAATGGCACCCGACATGCTGTGGTATTTTTCGTGTCTATTTTGAGAGAAGGTGCACTCGAATAACAGCCAACAAAGGCATTTTGAAACAAATAGCTGCCACTGTAATATCTGAAACGTTTTGTATAATTTAAATCATGTGCTTTCTGTTAACCATTCACGTGACGCCACGCCTCACTCTTTTAATGGCTAGGAGGTGCCGTGCGGACATGTGCTTGAGTGCTTGACTAAACGGATGGCATGCGAGCAGTACTCCAATGCGGAGGCTCACTGGGAAGCATGAAAGCTATACGCCGTGCAGGATTTCTGCGGCTCTTGATCGCAAACGTTTTAGATAGAACACCCGTATGCAAAGTGAGAGCTATGGTCTTCCCTCTAAGTCGAGGGAAAATCCGCAACGCGGGATTTGTGCATCCCTTCAACGCAAACGGTTGTTTTGGATGACCCATGTGCAACCACGTACAAACAATTTGGTAAGATTTGCATCTGTCATATTGGGTATGTTGCCATTTGTCAAACTAGAAATATTTACATTTGTTGATCTAGTAATGTTGCCATTTGTCAATCCTTGTAACACTGTGATTTGTCAAAATATGTAGGTAGAAATCACTTGCACTATCTAATTTTTGCAACTAAAATTCAATAATTAAGCATAGATTTCATTCATAGATTAAGCAGTCATTCTTAATTTATACAAATAGTTCAACTCGACAGCTGAACAGACCAAACTTTTCCCCAATTGTTGCCAACCACATACTGAAATAGCTAGTTCAACTATATATACTAGCTAATTTTAAGTATGTTGTACAGTTCGACCACACATCTATAGTCAGATGAATTGAACAAAATAGCCCCTAAATACTACTACTACCATGGAGGGGCTTCGTGCTACTTCCAGCAGCCTCTCCTCTGCCTAGCACGCTCAGTAAGAGGCAGAGGAGGAGGAGCCTACCGACGAGCTGGAGAAATGCAATAGGGTGCCTGCCACTGTTGCACTTTCAGCGACGCTCGCCAGCTCGAACGACCACTGCCGCTTTAGACGATCCCTCTCAAAGCGGCCGGACTGCTCATAGATCCCTTGATTCCTCGCCTCCGCATCGGCGTGTGCTGTGGCCACGGCTGCGGTAAGGCTCTTTGCATGCTCGACGAGGCGCTCCTCCTCCCGCAGGAGCTCGATGTAGTCTGCAAGGTCGCTGACGCACGTGCGGGCCTCCACCTCCGCCTCCCTCCTTCGGGCGGCGGTGGCGGAGCGGGTGATGATCCCGGCGGTCGACGGTGGGCTGGCGGTCACAATAGCCGGCGATGGGGTGGCGTTCACGGCTACCACCTCCCGCCTTCGGGCCATGGTGGCGGAGCGGGTGATGGCCACGGTGGCCGACAGTGGGGTGGCGGCCACGACGGCCACCTCTCGCCTTCGGGCCGCGACGGTGAAGCGGGAGATGGCCCTGTTTTTCAACGGTGGTGTGGCGACAACGGCGGCCGGCAACAACTGCCGACGGGCAGCAGCGGCGGAGCGTGTGGTGGGTGTTCCGCGCACACCCAATAGGGACGCCACACGCACTACACTACGGCGGGGACTGCGCTACCGCCGCGGTGTAGCCTCCCAGTTGGAGCTGTCCTCTGATGATGGTGGAGTGGCTGAGCGACGACGACGGACCGGTGCCATTGGTAATTGTGGGAGAAGCACACGAGATAAGCTATAGGGAGGGAGAGGAAAATGCGACGCAGGTCTCGCCGGTCATGAGGGTTTTTATAGAAGGCCGATAAGCATTGGGATTTTGGGGGATTTCACCGAGTCGGGCGGGAAGCTTGCGTGGGAACCTGCGAGGTTGCGCGGGAACGGGCTCACCGACGATTCATTGGCGCCACCGTTTGGCTAAAAGAATGCCCCCGCACGCTGCGCAAGCTTGCGATGTAAGCCGTCTGCGGCAGCGGGGTGACAAGACGTGCGAGAGGAGGACGAAAGGACACGTAGACATACGGTTAATACAAAGAAAATGTTTGCGATTTAATTACCTACTATACCCCCGTCCTGGTTTATAAGTAGGATTTAACTAATAAAATACCAATGCATGTCGCCAAAGATTATATCGTTGGAGTCGTATTTGAACATAGTTTCTAGCTATACAACTTTTGTAACATGCATTAACACTTTTTTGGTTAAATTTAAGGTTATATACCAGCAAGCATTTGCCCGCAACACACACAGCTTATTCCATCACAAACAGCTCGGATGGATCAACTGTATGCCACGTATCGCACACGCAACTCCAATCTGATTCATGTTTGATGTCTCCGACATCGCTTGCACAGTTCGTCTTATTTGCCACGTATCACTGTACCGGCCTCTGCTCGCGTCCCTCAGCAAGCTCTGCTCGCCGTTAGGCGTTGCGGCGCGCTCTGCTCGCGTCCGTCAGCGCGCTCGGCTTGTGGACAGGTTTTCCTTGTGCATTCAACTGCTATATGCATATATATATATATAGGATGGGTCTATTCTAATAACACCCCTTAAGACCTTATTCTGATAACACCTAACCACCGCAGACACCCGTCCGAAAATCCACCCACCCACTCTTCCACATCTCCTCCTTGTGCCCACCACCCGCCTCCTCCCACCTTCTTCCCCACCGCACCACCTCCCGCCCTGCTACATCCACCACTGGTTAGGGGCATCACCTCCTTCCCCGCATCGCCACACAACCTCCCTCCGCCGCGCCGCCCACACCAGGAGCGGCGGCTCCCCACCCCACCCACACCAGGAGCGGCGGCTCCCCACCTCGCCCCCCGCAACCGACCAGGGGCCCGGCGTCGAGGGAGACCGTGCATCAAAAGGGTGGCGGCGGCGGAAACCATCAGATCTCGCCGATCTGGTGGAGTTAGCGGCGGCAGGTGACGAGGATGGATCAGATCCGCGACGAGGAGGCATGACTGGGTGCGGTTTTGCCGGCAAGGTCCCCAGCGCCTCGCTGGCCTCGCGTACGGCCACTCTAGCCGCGGATCCGGCCGCTACAGGGGTCACCCACCTGCATCCGACTGCTCGCGCGATGGGCCGGTGGCGCACCGCCCGAGGGCCAGGCTTCTCCCCTCAACTGCCCGGCAGGATCCCATGGAGTTCCCCATGGTGCGGTGGTCGGCCCCTTCCTCGGGCTTCCCCCGGCATACGCCAACCCGTGCCGCAGCCGGCCTGATGGGGTCTGGCCGTCTTCCTGCTGCTGGATAAGGTTCTGGTGGCGGCCACCATCGGCTGATCCCGCGTGCGTAGCCCGTGCACTTTCGCAAGCAGAAACATGCAGCTCGGGCAAAGCAGAACATGCAGCTCCTCCAACACATGCTTGTGATTTGCCCCCTAATCGTGCATTTCCTCGGTGGCTTAAGTGTGCAGTTCGCCTGACACTAATGCAATACAGGGATGCATCATGCGGCGAGCAAGGCTGCTCGGAGAGGCGCACCATGTGGTTCGGTTCTCGTGTGCATGCAGTTCGGCGCTAGTAGAAAATGGCGGTACACCTGACAATGTTCGTGCAGTGCGGAGCGTCTGGGCTTGCAATTCTTGCAAGGCAATTTTGACTATTTTGACCTGTGGACGAAATCAATTCACAAAATGAACTGTCCGTGAAACTATTTCACAGCACTGACCCTTTTGTGTGGCGCCCGCCACGCAGGCACCACACCCTACGGTGCAGCGCCTAGCTCAGTGGCGTTGCACACCAGTTCACCGTGGCAGCCCTTGGGCCCGCACCCAGCAGTGCAGCGCCTCAGAGCTAGGTGCCACACATGTAATGTGCAGCGCCTAGCGTTCGGGCGCTGCACTGTGACTTATCCAGCGGCTGGGCCCCCCTCCCCCCCTCCCCCCACCCCACACACCCCAACCCGAGTTTTGCCCCCTCTCCCACTCTCCCCCTCTCAAATCCTCTCCCAAAACTTGCAAATTTGAAGAATTTGTCCGTGGATTTCGAAGTCATACCCTTCCTCAAGGTAATCTTCTCCGATCCCTTGTTTTGATCCAAGTAATGCTAGTTTGGGAAACCCTAGTTTTGTTTGGATCTAGAGATTTGCATGGAGATGTGAGATCTTTGTTTGCCAATTTCCTATGATTAGGCATTGTTAGTATGTTAGGGTTATTCTTATGGGTGTTCTTATGTTGGTGCTAGGGTTATGGTTAGGGTTATTGTTAGGGTTAGGGTTAGGGTTAGGGTTAGGGTTAGGGTTAGGGTTGTTGTTTGATATATATGTATTAGGGTTTGTATTCCGTGTTAATCCTTAAATTAGTACTCGTGGAAGCAATGTTACGATGTGTTGTTTGAATGCTTATAGGGATGGGAAGAACATGTGTGTTTGTTCATCATGGGGACAAAGACGCCTTCTTGAAAGGCAATATTGAACCGGATCCGGATGAGGTAGATATGTTGTTTGATAGTAGTCCTAGCTATGCGGAGCTCTTGCAACAAGTGAGGAAAGATTTGAATTGGATGGACCCTAGTGATATCATTGAGTTGGAGGGAAGGCATAATGTAGGTTTTGGAATGCACATCCGTTGGAAGACAATGCGTATCAACTCGGAGCAACGTTGGGTTGCATACAAGGAAACGGTGGCCGATTCACTTGACAAGGCTCTTGAGTTATTTGCAACGAAGAAGGTTGATTCAAATTTGCATTTGGACTTGAACCGGAAACCCTCCCCTTTGGTTGCTAGTAGCCCCCCACCCTTGAAGCGAGATGAAATTGTTGAACCTCTTTTGACACAAGAAGTGAGGCCAACATTGAGCCCGTTTACAAACAACCAAGATGAAGCTTTGCAAGAGGACAATGATGAGTATGCAGACGATGACAATGAAGTTGATATCCATGACAACAATGTGGGTGATCTTGACAAATATCATTTGCAAGAGACAATGGACCATTCCATCCCTTTTTCCCGTGCATATGCATCGGATTCGGATGACGAAGGTCCCGATGAACAAGTTGATGAGGAGGGGTTCACGGTGAAGGAGGCCGAAGCTTTCGAGAAGGTATTCGGTCGGGATCACAAGACACCATTGTTCAAGGATGTTAGTCTCGCGGATGAAGCCGTTGTGGATGGTTGCAAATCTATATCTCTTGGGGTTAGGCCAAGCTCTCACCGTGATTTGGGAGACGACAAGAACCGGATTGGTAAAGGGAGTAAGTTCGAAACTTTCTTGGAATTGAAGATGTGCCTCGACAACTACTCGGTTACGCATTATCGTCCACACAAGGTGGTGCATTCGGACGTCAATGTGCGCTATACGGTTGCATGTGCATGTGAAGATGAAATATGTCCGTGGATTGTGCGTGCAAGACCATGGAAAGGAGGTCCCGCTTGGCACGTAGTGAGTTGTGTGCCAACTCACATGTGCCGAGGCAAAAGGGTGGATGGCAAGATTGTGTCCCAAGACCACAGACAACTCACGTCTGAGTTCATCGCTTACAGGCTCTCCAACTCAATATCCACACTTCCAACAATGAGCGTCCAACATGTCATTGACCTTGTGAAAGCCATATTTCATTACAAGGTGAAGTACGGCAAGGCATGGAAGGCGAAGCAAGCCGCATTTAAGATGTTGTATGGTACTTGGGAGGAAGCATACAACCGAATCCCTAGGTTGTTGTTAGCCATGGCCGCCACAAACCCGGGCATGGTTCATGTTGTCGAGCCTCATGGGCACCAAACAACGGTTTATGAAGGAAAGAAAATCCGAGTATTTGGCCGTGCATTTTGGGCGTTCGAGCAATGCGTGAGGGCTTTCGAACACTGTAGGCCGGTCATCTCCATTGATGGCACGTTCTTGACCGGATAATACAAGGGCACCTTGTTGGTTGCGATAGCAAGTGATGCCAATAACCGGGTGTTGCCATTGGCATTTGCTTTGGTTGAGGCGGAGAACAATGACAACTAGGAGTGGTTTATGCGTCTTTTGAGGACGAAGGTGTTACCCGCTCAAAGGAAAATTTGTGTCATATCGGATCGGCATGCAGGAATTCTTAACGCAGTGGAGATTGACATTCCCGGGCATGCTCCATTGCACCATCGATGGTGCATGAGGCACTTTTGTTCGAACTTCTATAGGGCATGTGGCCTTAAGGAGTTGGCCGATAATCTTCAAGATTGTTGTCTTGCTTTCTCCGAGAAGCGGTTCGCCACTTTGTTGAACAAATTGCTCGCACACAAAAAACTTGATCACGGGGGTCAAGACTTTATGAATAGGCACATTCCCCACCGGAACAAGTGGGCACGTGCTTTTGATGAAGATGGCCGAAGATACGGTCAAATAACAAGCAATATGGCCGAGTGCTTCAATAGGGTGCTCAAAGGTGCACGTGGATTACCTGTGACGGCAATAGTTCAATACACATTTGACAAGATGAATGCGTACTTTCTAAAGTACTCAATGGAAACTGATGCACAGATAGCGGGTGAGAACCCGCGCAAGTACAAGTACAAGTTCCCACCCAAGGTTGATGAATGGTTAGAATTTCAATCACGAAAGGCGGACTCAGAAGAAGCTATATTATATGACAACGAAGAGTGGAAGTATGAAGTGAAAGAGCCAGGAGGAACCACAAACGATGGCCGGCAACATGGAGGTCGGGCTTTCAAGGTGTCGTTAACACAATGTGATTGCTCTTGCGGGAGGCCATTGTTGCTTCATCTCCCATGCTCACATTTGTATACCGCCGGTCGCGTTAGAAATGTGGACATCAATCACCCACGCACCGTGACCGTGAGGGAGTTGGAGTTCTCAATCATCACGGTCAAGAACACATGGGCTCCCCGCTTTCACCCATACTTTGACCAATCACAATGGCCGGAGTACCATGGAGTTCAACTATGGCCGGATCCGGAGTTGAAGGTTGTTAAACGTGGTAGACGTAAAACAAAGCGTTTTAGAGGCGACATGGACGGATGGGGCCATGGTGGCCGCCGCGAAGCGGGAAACGATCAATTCCAAGAGCCTCGTGAGAGCTCCCGTTGTGGGGAATGCAAAGGTCATGGCCACAACAAAAGAAAATGTACGAAACCAAGGAAAAGGTCCAAGAAAAATGATGCAAGCACTAGCCAACAAGGAGCTACACAAGGGAGCCAACCAAGTGGTAGCCAACAAGTGCCAAGCCAACCAAGAGGTAGCCAACAAGTGCGAAGGCAACAACGTGGTAGCCAACAAGTGCCGAGGCAACCAAGTGGGAGCCAACCTAGTGGTAGACAACAAGTGCCAAGGCAACCAAGTGGGAGCCAACCTAGTGGTAGCCAACAAGTGCCAAGGCAACCAAGTGGGAGCCAACCTAGTGGTAGCCACCAAGTGTCAAGGCAACCAAGTGGGAGCCAACCTAGTTGTAGCCAACAAGTGCCTAGCCAACCAAGTGGTAGCCAACAAGTGCCAAGCCAACCAAGTGTTAGTCAAAGAGGATTTAGGCAACAAAGAGGTCGGCAACTAGGACTTACAAGAGGCCGTGGTGGTGGTAGTCTAGGCCGTGGTGGTGGTCTTGGCCGTGGTGATGGTCTTGGCCTTGGTGATGGACTTGGCCGTGGTGATGGACAAGGGCAAGGTCGTTATAGAGGAATGTTTGGATACCTCGATGGACCATTTCCGTATGTTGCTCACTAACTATAATGTTTCAAATGTTCTTGTTTTCCATATGTTATTTTTTTTCATATGTTCCATTTGTTTGTATTCTCTTTACTAACCATTATGTTTCACTCATTGTAGGTATGGCGGCTTCCCAACCCAACAAACCAACAATGAAGGAGGATGGCGAAGATGAGATGGCGGGATGGTGGGAGAAGGCTGCGAAGAAGCTTAGAGAGGAGGATGCAGCCAAGCTAAAGAAGAAAAAGGAAGAGGAGCTTGAGGAGAAGAGGAAGGAAGAAGAGAGAGCGTCAAATGCGATGCGCGCTAGGGAGCAAGCATTGGTGAGGAAATGTGAGGAGGCACAAAAGAAGCGTCTAAAGGATTTTGAAGAAGGAACCATAAAGCTTTGGGCAATTGCAGCTGAAAAAAAAGAGAGGGAGGAAAAGATATTCATGGAGAGGGTGGAGATATTCATGGAGAGGGTGGTTAAGGAGGCCCACCTCATAAGGAAAAGGGAGGAGGAAGAGGAAGAAGAGAAGAAGAAGAAGAAGGGAAAGGGGCCTTGCTTCTACGCAATAGAGCTATGTCATGAACTACTATCTCTCCTCTTCGATTTGGTTGTGAACTACTATGTGTCATGAACTACTATCTCTCCTCTTCGATTTGGTTGTGATCTACTATGTGTCATGAAGTACTATGTATTATGAATTAGTATGTGTCGTGAAGTACTATGTGTCGTGTACTATGTGTCACAGTTCTTTGCTTGCTATGTGTCGTGAGCTACTATCTCTCCTCATCGGAATATGTGTGCGTGTGCCAAAAATTTGCTAAGTACAGGTGCAACGCCTAGCTACTGGGCGTTGCACTGCACAGTGTGGCGCCAAATTTGCTAAGTACAGGTGCAACGCCTAGCTATTGGGCGTTGCACTGCACAGTGTGGCGCCTCAGCACCAGGCGTCACACTGTATAGTGCAGCGCCTAGAGCTGAGGCGTTGCACAGGAGAGGGAGACTTGGTGCACCCAGAGGGTGATTGTCATGGTTCAGAGTTCAATGTGGTTGAGCAGGGAGTTGAGGTCACCCTCGAGGATCTAGACCAGTTCAAACATGTCGAGACTGCCAATGTGAATGATCAAGATGAGGGCTTTAATGGTGAAGCTAATGAAGATTAAGTTCAACATTATGAAGACAACAAGTGCAACATAGAGGACCAAGTTGAACATTGCTAAGACATCAACTCCAAGTTCAACATAGAGCTAGTTCCTAAGACATACAAATAAAGGACTATGGCTGGTTCCTAAGAAGAGCTAGTTCCTTGAGCGCTTTTTGGCTGCTCCCCCCTCTTGCTGGCTAACTTCTTGACCTTCCTAGGAAGAGGAACACGCTCCCGCTCCGGCTCCGGTTCCTCCACATCATCGACATCGTCATCCAAATAGTCATCCAAAGCCGCCATCCGCGAGGTGCCGACCGTCCTTTTGCCTCTTTCGGTGAAGTCTTCAGGTGTGTACTTGTTGATTCCCTTTCTAGGCTTTAGTACGTATGCAGACCTAACCTGGTACGCCCCCAAGATCATATCATCATCAGCAACCTATGCATCAACAAAAGATATGGAAAGACCGTGTGTGAGGATATAGTTAGCAATGCATCAACAATTGGATATATATGCTCATGCCATACCTCTTGAGTGACCACACCCACATCCTCATCCTCCAAATGATCACCATGGCTCTGGACCGAAGCGGGATCTGATGGTGTCGCCGACCTAGACCGTTCTGGTGATACATACTCGGGGTCACGACAACCAAAAAGGTTTGATAGCCGCCTTAACTTTTGGCCCTGGCGCTGCAACATGTACAAGTGAATGAGACATCGAACGTAGCAACACATGTTAAGTGCTAGTTTGAAGGAGATGTGAACCTTGATGAATGCTCGAAGTGCACCTTCTCCATCGCTTTTGCCAGTCGGGGTTGTTTTAAGAATAGTCTCGGTCTCATCAGCAACTTTCTTGATCTGGGCACGCTATGAACAGAAATGGTATTAACGTGTTAGGCAAGCGAAGATGTGAATAGTGTGAATGAAAAGCAAAGAGGGCAAATACCACAAAGTTCATCATTGGAGCTGAAGGGATCACTGAGTTGCCTTTCCTGACTAATGCGTTGTACTGGTGTTGGGCTACCTCATCAAAAACAGTGGGTTCTTCCAAAATCTCCTCAGCATACGCCGGCTTGCATACCTCCACACGGGTACTTGCAAGAAACCATGTGAGATAGTTGTTGAATGCTACAGGGCAGTGCTCACGAAGCTGGACTCCTTTTCCAGCCCTAGCTTGCTCCACACTAAGCGCAAACTGTACGACATACTTTCTGTGATGCTTGGCCCAATCCTTAATCTTCCGCTGCCTTTTCCTATCCAACCTGCAAGTTAGAAACATAATATTAGTAGCATCGAAACCGCCGAGAAGCTGCTAAGTACTCAAGGTTAATTATATCTTACGCGTGTAGCAACTTGTCCGTGTCCTCCCACTCCGGCGGATGTGCCTGGAACAAACCAAACTGACGGCGCACTCGATGTGGGAGGTGAAGCTCAACCGCCCAGTTGCATATGAGTGGGCACCGCATACGCCAGAGATCCCTATCCCTAGTGCACATCGGATTCAGCCTGAACTCTAAAGGGTCACCAAAACTATCTCCTGTTCCATACGGCTCCCATATCACCGGCAAAATGGGATAGAATGCAAACTTGATATCGAGTTGCAATAGAAGCATCATAATCACTTATGCCATGTCAATTCACCTGCTCAGGCGTGATCGCGTCAAGCTCACTCTGGTACAACTTGTACATGATCAAGGGATCATCTGTCGTCTCATTTATCACATCCCACTTGTAAGCCCAAGTGGGTAGCCGTAGTAGGTCGCCTTTGTCGTCCCAATCATCGTACTTCACCTTCTTCGGACGTCCAACCGGCAAACGCTCCCAGCTCCATATGGAAAGTGCGAGCAAACAACCACCAATACCTCCAGATGACCTACAACAGGCTTCGTCCAACTGCACATAAAAGAGAACATGGTTCAATTAAGAGCAAGATCGCATTCATAATGTAGCAATGAAGTGAAAAAGAAACAACTTCATACCTGTCTATACAAGTAAGCCAGTGTCGCCGAACCCCAACTCCATTTGCTATCGAAGACGGTCAACGCCTTCAGCCACATCCATGGAGCATTCTTGCCTGTGCCATCAGCAAACATAGTCCTGGATATCACATACCACATGTAGACACGAGCATATATCTTGACCATGTCCTCATCAGCTTCCGGTGGGCAAGTACCAAAGTGCTCAGTAATCCACGTGAAAGTAGCACCGGCTGCGACTCTTTCCTTCTTCTTGTTTTCTGCTGCTGGTTCCGGAGGCTCCGGAGGAACCATACCGATAAGGGCATGCATCTGCGCGCGCCACCCATCGGAGTCGGTGCTCATACATAGAGGATTCCCATCGATAGGAAGACCGGTGATCATAGCAATATCCTGGAGCGTCACTGTCATCTCCCCGGTCCGTAGATGGAAACTATGTGTCTCCGGCCGCCAATGATCAATAAGCGCGGTGAGTGCTGGAGCATTGTTGGGTGGCGTCGACCGTCTGACCATATGAATGAAAGGGAGAAGTCCTGTCTCCCTTACATACGATGTGTATCGCTCATCATAGCGCATCCACCCAAGGGTGACCCCGTGAGAACGAAGCTTCAAAGGTGCAAGCGCCTACAAACAAACAATTCATAACATTACATATGGGGCATTTGTGTTTGAAATAAATACGAAATTCATAAAACAGGCCACTTTCATTATTACCCGCTGCTCCACCGCCATAGCGTACGACCGGTGTTGTTTGTCCCAGTGATCATCGAGAAGCCAAACCATCCTAACAATTTTGAAAGAAAGCTTTCTTGTCAACATGATTATCTTTTCAATACAAATAAACTAAAGTACGCCTACTAGATGCAAAATACAAAGCATATGTATCCAAACCATTCTTGTCAATACAAATGTAATTTCAATAAACTAAACTAAGCCTACCTCATGCAAGATTCAATACAAATATCTTTTCCATATAAATAAAATGTCAACCTATGTATCCAAACTATATAAATAACATGTCAACCTATGTATCCAAACCACATTCTAGTCTAACAAGGGTTCCCCAAATCGAATACATGCAAGATTCAAACAAAAATTCCCTAAATCTAATACACACAAGATTCAAACAAGGGTTCCTCAAATCTCCGAAATAGCATACATTCTATGGATAGAAAGAAGGGGATCGGAGAAAAGTACCTTCTAGGATGGATTGGTGAAGGAATCCACGGGCCAAATCGTCAGATTTGATGATTTTTTAAGAGGGGATTGAGAGGGGGAGAGGAGGAAGCCGCCGGCCGCCTATTATTATGAATTAGTATTGTTCTGTAACTCCTCTGGAACGAATGGGTGTGGGGGGGGGGCAGCGGGCGGCTGGCATCTAAGTCACAGTGCAGCGCCTGCGGGCCGGGCGCTGCACATTACGGTGCAGCGCCTAGCTCTGAGGCGCTGCACTGCTGGGTGCGGGCCCAGGGCTGCCACGGTGGACTGGTGCAACGCCCCCGAGCTAGGCGCTGCACCGTAGGGTGTGGCGCCTGCGTGGCGGGCGCTCACACAAAAGGGTCAGTGCTGTGAAATAGTTTCACGGGCAGTTCATTTTGTGAATTGATTTCGTCCACAGGTCAAAATAGTCAAAAATGCCTTCTTGCAATTCGGTCGTTTCACTTTTGTTTTGTTTGCAGTACAGAAAGTGTGGTTCGCTTCCGGGAGAGCTCCAGTGCTCGTTTTGTTGTGCAATGGGTGTGTACATGTTTGTACGTATGATTTCGTTGCAGTCCGGGCATTGCATTCATGCGGTTTGGTGGTGGTGCGCTTGCAGTCCGGTGCATGGGTGGACAGAGTTCTTTGTGGCTCACTCTAAAAAAACATTGATGCAGTACACTTGCCTCGTCTCAGCAGTCAAGGAGCATTCATAAAAAAAATGAGAGGAAAACAATGAAAAATAATAGTGCCGTTCACTAACCTCAACCGTGTAAAACTTACAAAAGCATTTTGCAAAAAAATGCAGTACACTAGCCTCGATAATTCAGTTTGGACGTATTTATTAAAAAGTAGTTTGAAAACGACAAAAAATCCATTCAGTGTACTTTAATTTGTGTAGCGGTTCATTTTCCCCTGATCTGCATTGCACTCATTCCACGAGTTACCATGTGTTTCGTGTTTAATAAAAAAAGTTAGAAAAGAGATGAAAGAAATCATGAAGTTCATTTGGCCGGCTGATCCAGTGCAATTTTTCGTCTAAAGCAGTGCATTCTTCTGTCAGATGAAGTGCACATGTCGATTTTAGTGCTTGTTTGAAAAAAAATCTTCTGAGAAAAGAAACCATGAAGCTCACTTGACCGTCTCATGCAGTGCAGTTTTCAGTCTAAAAGCAGTGCGGTTTTCTTTCTCGTCTTCAAAAAATTACGTCCCACAAAAAAGAAACCATGAAGTTCTCTTTCCCGTCCGAGTCAGTGCGGTTTTCAGTCAGATGAAGTACCCACGTCGATTTGGGTGTCGCGAAAAACAGTGTCCGCATTTCGGTAAATTTAAAACTGCTCTTAAACCGTAAGGAATTAGAGAGAGTGTTCTACATGAAAAAGTTGCGTCTCATCGATATCTTTCCAACGGCATATCATTTGAATTATTTCGACGACCGATTTGTAAAAATTTCACTAAAACGGCCGCTGCCACTTGTCGTCCTCCGCACGATTTTCAAAATTAACTTAAAACCTTAAGGAATCTCAAAAACATTTCAACATATGAAAGTTGCGCCTCGTTCATAGCTTTCCAACGACATATTACATGCCTCGTTTCGACAAACAGTTAAAAAATAGAGCAAAAACAGTACCGAAAATTTGAATTTTTTTGAAAAACAGAATTCCGCGATTTAGTAAATTTGAAACTGCTTTTAAACCGTAACGAATTAGAGAAAGAAATAGATATGAAAAAGATGCGTCTCAATGATATCTATCCAACGGTGTATCATTTTCTTCATTCGGACGAATGGTTTAGAAAAAAAATGTAAAACAATGCTCGCTGCCACTCGTCATCAGCCGCACCATTTTCAAAACTGCTCTTAAACTGTGAGGAATCTCGAAAAGTGCTCAACATGGCGAAGTTGCACCTAATCCATAGCTTTTCAACGATATATTACACGCCTCGTTCTGACAAACGGTTAAAAAATAAAGCGAAAACAGTACCAGAAAAAACACTGCGTGCAGTTTTTTGCAACGGGAAGTTCACTCGCCTCAGTACTGCAACACACTTGGTTCAAACAATGACGTGCACTTGCGTTGAGCGTGCAGTGCGGAAGTGTTATCAGAATAGTTATTCTGATAATATTATCAGAATAGACCGGCTGTATATATAGTTGCTCGCCGTTGAGGCGACCGCGGAGCGCTCTGCTCGCGTCCCTCCGCGCGTGCTCTGCTAGCGGTTGGGCGTGTGCACGATCACGTCGGGGGGCCCATATGCATGCGGTTGCGCCGCGCGTGTTGCCATGCGATGCAGTTACGTGCGGCACGATGGAGTTACGCGCCACAAATTAGAACTGCCATCAGGGCCTGAGAATATTCCTGGTCGTCCGGCTTCCCCTTTAATTCCCGCGGTCATTATAACCTTAGTCTCTTCAACCTTTCGATCACGCCCCACAACACAATAAGCACACCCACGATGACACATAGAGAGGGGATGTCCAGCGACGCTCCAATGGAGTTCGGCGAGCATAGAGTGGAGACCCACGCGAGGGAGACGTATCTCTCGGTGGTGTACACCATTGACCCGGCCGTGGTGGACGACTACATCAACATTGTTGAGCAGTTGCTTGCTCGAGACAAGTACAAGGTGGTCGGCATCGACCTCCAGTTCACCGCCGGTCGTCCCGGCATAGATCAGAAGATTGACGTCGCCCAGTTGTGCGTGCGCTAGCATGTCCTCATCTACCACTACTGCATGGCCACAGAGCCTTGCAACCGTTTCAACAGGTTTGTCAACAACACCGACTACAAGTTCGCCACGGTGGAAACCACTGACGATGTAAACGCGCTCAGTGTTATGGGCTTGGCCTGCAAGAACCTTGTCAAAATCTGCGAGCACTACAGGGTCTGGGGCAGCACGAAGGACTCCCTGGTCGAACTCGCCTCGGCCATCATCGACCCCTACTACAAAAAGATGAAGCAGGATGCCCAGAGAACAAGATCCCTATCCTGGCACATGGCCTGGATGCGGCAACTGGATGAACCTCACCTCAGGTTCGCGGCCAAGAGTGTGTACACATGCTACGAGATGTACATGCGGATCCTTGACATGAGGAAGTGCCTCATTACCCAAATCGATGAGCCCAGATTGAGCCACAAGCAGAGCAAGCGTCACGAGAAGTATATGATGATCAGATGATCATTTATGCTAGTTAATCATGCATGTAATATATAGTTTACTTTATTGGTGTGTGGAAATATCATGTGTGTAGTAGCCACCTATGTAATTATGCATGTAATAGTTTACTTTGGTGTGTGCAAATGCCATGGTTCTAGTAGCCACCTATGTAAATGGATGTTTAATTTGGTTATGCAAGCATGTCCTTATAAGTGTGTGCATATATATATATGTTGTTGTTCAATACGCAATCCCATCACACAACACACACGTCTTATTAGCAGCATTCGTCTGTGTTATTATCGGTCTTCACACACATTTCTGATTACAGACCTGTTTGCCGCGTATCACACACATCTTGTTAAGTTGAACTGTTTCTGTTCTCATCTCTCAACGCAAACAATTCATCCAAGTGAACCGCATGCCGTATATCGCATACACCTTCATCTGGCTGACCGTTTCTTTTGTGTTGCCTAATCACAAACAGTTCATCCGAGTGAACCGTATGCTGTATATCGGACACACCTCCCTCCGGCTGTCCATTTCTTTTGTTCCTCCTCATCGCAATCAGTTAATTGAACTGAATCATATGCCCTGCATCGCACACGCAACTAAAATCTGAACCATGTTTGATGGCTCCGCCATCGCAAATGTTTTGCACCTTTTTGACGGTTTTTTACACCACCGTTTGCGATTATGGCATCGCACACAGTTTCGTTGAAGGGTCTCTGATTGTAGTGTCGCGTTAGCAGCATTCTACTGTAGTGTATGGTTACCTTAATACTTCTTTCATAGTTGCAGATGCTTGAAAGAAGGGTTAATCATAAGTGGGAGCACTGGTACGCGTCGGTCCTAAACAAACAGTTTTTAACCCCTTTCCACGACGGCATTCGGAACCGTCGCCAAGTGAGTGTGGGCGATAGGGGGGTCCTTCCCACACGACCCAGAAACCATTGGGGATATGCCCTCCTGGCACACACGCTCGGCAAAATGAGGTCTTGTGCGACCGGAGAGCACTCAAATACAGAAATATGTACAGTAGTGCTCAAAAAATACAATTATACATGCGAAATCATTTCTGGTCGTAAGTACATCCCACACAGTCAACCACCACTAAACGTTTCCGTTCGTATATACATCCCACACAATCACTACAAGGAAAACGTTTGCGCAAGGTGGCATAACACAAATAGTTTTGAAGAGAATGTCATGTGTGATTGTTCATTGATCCAACACGGTTTATTCCTAGAAACTGTGTGCGTTGCCTGAGGTCATCGCCCACGGTGGTTTCTCATTAACCGTTTGCAATAGGAAAACCCAATTAGCAAGCTAATTGGCCAATTAGTGGGCTAATTTCCCTATTATCAATAATCCATTTACTAATCTAATTGACATTCATATTAAGCACATAATATATTCCATTTCCATATTAAGGAAGCATGATTTCATAATTGAAATACATCGAAGTACAACATGATATAGCTTCAGCACTCAGCTACCCCATTACACAACTGCACCAGCAGCAAGTTTCACATGCAACATCTAGAACCTTTCGAAATTAGCATCATAGACGGTACATAGAGAGATGCATCTCATCTGGAAAAATGCTGAAGCGAAGGAGAATATTGAGCCTTCATTCATGTTGAAGGTCTTTGCAACTTTAGGCCAATGCCTGTGGATGATTGACCGTCCATCCTTTCACCTCTTCAAGAACACTTCAATATTGAACCGTGGGTGTTGTATGAAAACTTTCCTCGCCTCCTGACAATAGAGGTGGTTTGAGAGGTAATCATCAGTGAAGCCTGAAAACAAGGATGTGCTTAAATATCTTCTCTATATTGGATACGGGGCAAAGGAATACAAAAAGACAAGGTATAATAGTTAGTACCATCTTGTAAACCTCAGTGCTTCCCATTGTTTCCCTGCAACACATATAAGGTAGTTAGTAATCAGGTTAAGTAAGGGTTTGCATGCTATCAGTAAAATATGTTGATGATAAATAAGCACATTGCAGATTCATTAGATTAATTCAAGCCACATGGAAAACCCATTTTATCCAAACCAAGCATGATTAAGAACTAGGAAATATAACACTTGTATATGTTTCTCATGTATTAAGTGTAGCCCAATTCGATTTATTCCTCACATGGTATACAATAACAGAATGCATCCATAGCAATTGAACATCGCATTACAGAATTGAACCAAGCAGTTAACTAAACACCACAACAAATGAACCAAATGTTAACTGAGCACCACATTGCACAATATAACATACTCCTAATAGAAGATCAGATAGTTAACCAAACCAATCATGCTTAACAACTTGGAAATATAGCAATTGTATTTGTTTCTCATGTATTTAGTACAATCAAATTCGATTTATTCCTCACATGGTGTACAATAAGAGAATGCAGCCACAACAATTGAACATCGCATTGCAGAATTGAACCAAGCAGTTAACTAAACACTACAACAAATGAACCAAATGTTAACGGAGCACCACATTGCACAATATAACATACTCCTAATAGAAGATCAGACAGTTAACCAAACCAAGCATGCTTAACAACTTGGAAATATAGCAATTGTATTTGTTTCTCATGTATTTAGTACAACCAAATTCGATTTATTCCTCACATAGTATACAATAACAGAATGCAGCCAGAACAATTGAACATCGCATTGCAGAATTGAACCAAGCAGTTAACTAAACACCACAACAAGTGAACCAAGCCACAACAAATGAACCAAGCAGTTAACTAAACACTAATTGAACAATATAATATACTCCTAATAGAAGATCAGACAGTTAAACAAACCAAGCATGCTTAACAACTTGGAAATATTGCACCCTGAAGAATTGAACATCACACTTGCAGAATTGAACCAAGAAGTTAATTGAACACCACATTGCATGACATATAGAACATATACACTATAGCAGAAGATTGCATGGTAAAAGTAGATAGCACAGTTCACTAGAATTTTTTAAGGAAAGGCAGTAGCTAGCAAATTGAACATGTGTCCCTATAGTGAGCTAATAAGACAAGCTACTCCTCATTGCCGGAGATATCGATGACGATTGGCTCCTTGGACATGGAAGAGGGCGAGGCCTCCGCATTGTGGGTGCCCTCGTTGTAGTGGTGAGTTGCATGAGATGCTCCGAGCACCAACCTGCTGGCTCTTGAGATGAGGTAAGCACGTGCACACTGAGAAAACACCTCATAGTCTTTATCGAAGGCACCGACGGTGGCCTCGAGAAAATGCCATGAACTGTTGTTTAAAGCAGCCAACCGCGTCGCAGCGTCGGTGCACGAGGCATCAACGGTGGCCTCAACGGCGAGGTGCTCCTCAAAGATGTGGGGGTCGGCACGAATGGCAGCCATCGCAACCTCATCCGCGCGTGCGGCCACGATTTGCTTCTCCACTGCCAAATGCTCCTTGAGGTCCTGCCTATACTGCTTGCAACATGGCTTAGGCCGACGCTTATTTGGTGGAGGGGTCGGTGATTTGGGTGGAAGGTGTCGCACTCGCGCTGGAAAGGAAGGCGGAAAGAGGGGAAATGTGGCTTTTGGTAAGGGGGAGGGGGTGGTAGTCGTAGAAGCAATAGTTGACGAGACGACAACGACGCTACGATGGAGATCAAGGTGTTAAGCTGGTGATGATGGAGATCATGACGGTGCTTTGGATATGGAGATCAAAGGCACAAGATGATGATGGCCATATCATGTCACATATTTTGATTGCATGTGATTCTTATCCTTTATGCATCTTATTTTTCTTAGTACGGCGGTAGCATTATAAGATGATCCCTCACTAAATTTCAAGGTATAAGTGTTCTCCCACTGGTGCGCGCCGGTCCTAAACAAATGGGTTTTAACCCTTTTCCGCGACGACATTTGGAACCGTCGCCAAGTGAGTGTGGGCGATAGGGGGGTCCTTCCCACACGGCCCAGAAACCGTCGGGGATATGGAGCAGTGATCCAGAGGCCTTCCAAAATGTAATCGTGTGCGATGCAGCACACACTAAATTCTTTCGCATGTGTGATATCGATGATTAAGCGTTTCTAATGACGCAGTGAACCATACAGTCTATCGTAACGAACCATTTGGGAAACAGTATGTAAGGCACACGGGCCAACATATGAACTTTGTGCGATTTCTGCTCCATCGCACACGAGTTTTCTGCGTAACCCGTCTGCCATGCTAGACTACATCGCACACGTTTTCCAATAATTACCGTCTACGATTATGTTCTATCAAAAACGGTTCAGGAGGCCCTTCACACACATTCAAGTGCTACAGACCGTTTGTGATTTGTTAGGTATCACCGACGGTGCCGCAAGAGTGACATGTGCTTTTCATTTGGGATCCCACACGTTTCCTGAAAAAATTATGACTGGGATTGTATTTTGCATTGGGCATGGTTTATTCCCAGCTCTCGTGTGCGATAACACGATATCACAAACGGTTTCAGAGAACCTACGCACAGGTAGTAGCGCTGCAAATCGTTTGCGATCTGCTGTGTATCACCAACGGTTCTGCTACGATTGACGTATGCTTTCCGATGTGGATCGCACACACTCATTTAGTTGAATCGTGTGCGGAGCAATTGCCAGGTTAAAACAAAAATATCCCATTTTGAATCGGCACGCAGAAAGAAAATTCGCCACAATATTCAATTGAACAAATAGTGTCCACAGGAAGAACATTCATCAGATTTTGCAACAATTGCAATTGAACATATGGTAGCTAAATTCCAATGATTTGTCCACACATGTATGCATTACATAATTAATCATAGTGTATGAAATACGAAGACCTCATCAGATGGAAAACAATGGATCCATGCGTTATATGTTTAGCGGCTAACTCTTACTCAATGTTTCAGGAGAAGGCATGCTAAAATCTTCATTATCACCAGTGGGATTGATGTAGTGATCCAGGAAGAAGTCACTGATAAATCTACGAACCATGAGCAATTCACCAGCCGGGAGTAGTTCAGGGGTCCTCGGTTTTAAGATGAGCTGCAGTATTTTTAAGATCAGAATGTGCCATATGAGTGGAGTAGAAGATATTAATTAAGATAGACTTACTAGTACTAATTTGTGAGGATCGTCACAACTATCAGCAGATTTGCAGATGGAGATCATGTGTTTGCAAACATAGTATCCACAAAGGTTGGTCCCTGCTTCTTGCTGAGGACACTGAAATTTTTTGTACAAAATTAGTCATGTATTTGTCCTGTTAGGAACAACGTAACCCGTGTTAGATGTATTATTTTTTCTTTGGACAAAATAAAAAGAGGTTTATTTAGAAGCTTGAACATTTGACTAGCGTAAGGAAAGGTATTAGCAGACTGTTGGATAAATTTCTGAAAATAACAGATTTCAGTGTGTTATCGAAGAAACGATCTCGTGTTGCATGGGTTGTTCCGTCTTGAACAGGTTCCCTGGTTTAGTTTTTCACAACGCGAGCACACTGCAAATGATGATGAATTTTGACAACATCAATTATTGAACCAAATATGAATGCAAATTAATTTCAACATCATAGAATTCAATACCTATCCAAGAATTGCGGAACATGCGTCAGATCCTGAGCGTTTGTTGACTCTCTGAGAGAATCGATGTAGTAAACTGTGTTCTTGTTTGGAACAATGAATACCAATATCCAGTGATTGCTACATATTAAGAAAGACATGAACTTACGAATGATGTCGAAATCTGAAAGACAATCAGTGTATGCATGGTTGTTTACTTGACCTACCATTCATGATATGGCCAGAGAAATGATTGTGCATGGGACGTGTTTTTGAAAATACGGAGGACCGTGTTAACGGTCCAGTCCTGTCGGTCCTTACCATCTAATGATGTGCCATTTTCTAATGCAGGATCTATGAAATACACACTCTCCCTTATTCTTCTCCGCGCGTTTAATCTCCTGAGAGGAATAAAATGCAGTTAGATGTTTATCATTTACAGCTTTGTATGGAGAAGTTGATCAGAGTTTGTTAAGTACTTACAAAATCAGGCATCTAACAAGAGTGGCATCGAGCACGTTGAAGTTGAAGAAGAGATGTAAGTCCTCGAAACTCACATTGATGGAACCAACATCGTGTCGGAAATGATCTCTATTGTAGGGGACTAGCAAAGCATGATGACCTACTGACATTTGATCCATGCAATATTCATGTAACTTGCGACAACTGGAGCTGCACTCATCAAAGTATTCGCCAATAAGAAATGGTTGCCATGGAGGTAATTGCGTGCTTCAAGTACATCTGCTTTCCTTTTAGCAAGCAACAATTCTACTTCTTCATCATCCATGGCGTCAGAAATAATATCACTCCCTGATTCGAACAAGCTGCTGTTAATTTGGTTCTGGGCGATGAGTGCTTTAAGTAAGAGGCAATCGTTCTGTTTCCTCTTCACTCTCCTGCCGCCCTTCCTCGTAGTTGTGGCTGTTGCCTTTTTGGCCACTTCCTTCTTGGTACCTGAAGCATTTCTGGCAGAATGTCTGGTTGCCTGCAAGGTAGACTGCCGAGAAGACGGTGAAGCTTGGACGGACTTCTTAGCAGACGGTTTATCTATGCCAGACCGCTGAGCTGGCCGTGCTACTGTGATGGATTGCTGGGCTGTAGGAGCGGAGGCATCAGACTAATGACCATGCATTGAAGCTATGTCGGGTTTCTATGCAAGTGGTGCCAACTTGTCGGTGTGCTAAGGAGGCCATGCCAACATGTTGGTTTGCTAAGCAGGAAGTGCTGACGCATTGGTATGCTGATCACGCGCCTGCGGACCGATGGACTGATGAGCAGTCGGTTCTGGACCTACAGACTGCTTAGCAGGTGGTTCTGAAGCATCAGACTGCTTAGCAGGCGGTTCTGAAGCATCAGACTGCTTAGCAGTCTGTTCCACCAGGTTGGTTAGCTGAGCATGTCCTGCAGCTGGGTCTCCCCATGCTGCTTCAGCAGCCGACATCTGAACTGGTGGTGCATCATCAGCAGTTGTAGGCCTTGCCACTGGCTGCTTTGGGGCGAAGGATGACATGGCCTGTACGCCACAAAGTCGGGTCGGCTGATCACAGGTTGATGCATCAGCCCGCGAGAGCTGTTATGGCAAGGAGAGCGTCACTGGTTGAGGGGCGACAGTGGTTGCTCTTGGAGGGGCTTCAGGAATCTCATCGATGAACTCTATTTCCTTTCGTGGCCACTAGATGTGATGTAACACTGTTTCTCCAAGGTCCTTTGCTCATTGAAGTCTCCTAGGACATTCTTCAGGGAAAATTCATTGAATACAGGCTTTACTTCAGTCAAGTAGCACTTCACACAGCCCGACTTCAATGGCACATTGTCCAAGAAGAGGCCATATTCCAAGAAGGGTGGGCAAACCCAGGCTGTTGCACATTTTAGTGTACCTTCATAATGTGTAAGCACACCCTTTAGTCTGTCTTTAATTCCAGATAGATCAGATATAGTATCATCACGAGCAGCTGCAGTCTCAGTGTCGTTGGGGTTAGCTGATGCACATCTACTCTTGTGCAGTGTTGTCGTGCAATAAGCAGCATCATCCATGCCCGCCTCCCCTCCCATCTGCTAGCTATCTGTCAGTGTTAGAGTCTTCTGCATCATCATTGACTCCTCAACATCCTTTCGAACAGCCGGATAAATCTCCTTCTTCAACTTTTCAAACAATGCATTCTGCTTCATTTCACTCCTCGCTTTTTTCATGTTGAGCCCCTCTTCTTTGCTGAGTGTGAAAGCCCTCTTGTGCGGGACATTAACACCTATACCCCTTGCACGGCCAGGGGGCTCTTTTGTCTCCATTGCAATGGACAGAATGTCACATGGCCCTGAGTTCCTGTAGAACCTTCCAGGGATCTTGGAAGCCTCTACCATCACTTCATACAGTTTGGCGTCAAGTGCATTTTCAAAGTAATAAGTTCCATCATCACGCCTCTTGCACGTGCCCGCAAGTAGACTCTGGCGCGCTCTGGCGCGTTCACCCCTGATTTCACTAAAGGCCGGATTTCCACCTGCCGCTACTGCTTCTTTGTCCTCCTGTTCCCATATCAGTTTCATGCTGTAGTATCCTACCACACCCATACAGTGGGGGTGTATGTTCTTCTTATGAAGTTCTGATTGCTTGAAACTCCTCTCAGCAAACTCTGGAGTTGCCCTGACCCTTTTGAATTCTACCCAGTCCGCCTTTGTAATTTGGGGGTATGCGGGGATTGGGTCCTTGCCTTCACCCAATACTTCTTGCACATCACATGCTTCCAATTTCTCCAAGCATCCCTGGCCTTCTTCAGTGCAGCATGTTCCACCTGCATTCTCCACTGCTCTGGAACGTTGAAGTGATCCATGATCTCCTGGACTATCCTTCACCGTGTTTCTGTGTCAGCCTTCCGAAACCCCGGCAGATTAATGTTGAGCCTTGCCCAGCCAACAAATCCACACACACTCCTGAACCTCATGCGTGCTTTATCTGGTTTAGTTGGAGCCCAGGACTTTAAATCAATCTCGGTAACTTCATATACACCTTTAGTCTGGTGTGTTGGCTTCCTTGGAGCGTTCCTCCGTGTCCTGACCGGAAGGGTAATTGCTGCAACTCTATCCCGTTCAAGACTACTTGATCCCTCATAATCTGCTGAAGACCTGGGGTTGTCCGAATCAGATGAAGATACATGGCCTGAATGAGTGATGTCGCTGCTACTTGGCATCTACAGAGAACACGTGCGAAACTCAGGAAAGCAGGATAAGCATAAAACTAACAACTTGGTATCAAGCTTTCTAAACATGCCATGCAATAATTTAGAAAATGTACGGCTAATTTGTTAAGTTTGTGTGACTTGGGCGCCCGTGATCTGTAAATAGGCAGTAACTTATTGGAACAAATACAACTTATATGTAGTAAGGAATGTAGATAATGAACATATATATGCTCTCCGTTATTTTATAGCCAATTTGGGGACATACGGAACGAAATTGGAAGAGGGATTGTGAGGAAATATGCCTCACCGCGATGGAGAGCAGTAACTAACAGGCTTCTTAATGCAAACCCGACCGGACCACAGGAGAGGCGAGGGTTACTGCATCAATATGCTCGAGGGTGGCTGGCGAGAAAATGAGGACGGCGAGGCGCGGGCCGCTGCGTGTTGGGAACGATAGTGGAGGTAGGCTTTACGCCGAAGAGCGGGCACACGGCTGAGGCGAGCACGGCGGCGCCGGAAAGGGTTCTGCTGTGGATCTGGGGGTGGGGGAGCTGGCGAAGGAGATTGGGTGGACTAGTTGAGTGAAACGTGGACGGGCGGTGGGGGGGGGGTGTTGGCGGCCTAGGTGCAAAGGGTGAAAGATATCCCCAGTCGCCGCGCGCACGGAAAGGCCTATGCAAACGGTTGCCTCTAAGCGCTCATATGCACAAACAGAATAATTTCGTTTGAAATGAAGACATACTAATTTTGAAATGAAGGCATGAGTTCATCGTTTCGCCTCTAAATTTTTTGCATGTAAACCAATCACAATTTTACCACGAGTTTAATTTGCTGGAGCATTTCAGGTCTCGTGTGCTATATGTAAGACATTTTTTGGCATTTGCCGTGCATGTTGGCATATAAATAAATTCCTAGCTGGACTGCATTTCCTGTCGAAAGGGATGAGGATTGTCGTTCGATCTGGGAGCATCCAACGGTGGAGACGTACGATCCGTGGGGTTTGGGTTCTGGCCAATCAGAACGCACGACTCAGATCGTGCGAGTGGCAGAGGGGTGGGGGTGCATCGGCGACGGTTTAGTGGACACACGACTTTCGTGAGTGAACCATGTGCCATTTGAAAATATTTATATTACCTAACATCATATTTTTGTTTGAATGAAAACATGAGTTCATTGTTTCGCCTCCGATTTTTTACTACTTTGTGTCATGCATAGTAATTAATAAGGAACTTACGATACTAACTTATGATACTATGCATGCACACATTACAGAGGTATTGCCGATCATATACTAGTATCATGCATATATACTCCCTCCTTTCCGGTGTATAGGCTTATCTCAAAATTTTAGTTTTTCCATTTTATAAGGCTCAATTTGGTTGTTCCCCATCACATGTCGAGATTCCACGGTGCATTAAATCATTGCATGCAAGTATTAAGATAAAGTTGACCAATGCATGTACATTCTATATGCATGCATGTATTGCAATTAATACATGGGAAAACATAAATTTTTAAGGAAAACAAAAGCATGGATTGGGTGTTTTTGCAAACTACAAAAAGTATTCCACCACTCGCCATCTACCTTGGTTGGTGAGATTTTTGAATTGAGCCTTACTCCCTCCTTTTCGGTTTATAGGGCTCAATTAAAAAATCTCACCAACCAAGGTAGATGGTGAGTGATGGAATACTTTTTGTAGTTTGCAAAAGCACCTAATTAAGGCTCTTGTTTTCCTCAAAACAATATGTTTATGAATGCATTAATTACAATGCATAAAGTATATGCATTGGTCAATTTTTCTCTTAATTCTTCCATGAAATGATTTAATGCACCTTGGAATCTGAACATGTGATGGGAAACAACCAAATTGAGCCTTATAAACAGGAAAAACTAAAATTTTGAGATAAGCCCTATAAACCGGAAAGGAGAGAGTATAAGGCTGGTTGTAATGGAGAGTATCATATATATATATATATATATAGGTAAAACTGTGTCTACCATAGCTTGCCACAGAACTAGTTAGGTGTCCCTAAACTTTTAACGGTTCAAAAGTTATCAAAAAATATGAAATAAATATGGGAGCATCTCTCTAATGTAATAAGATGATCCAACGGAGGGATTGTCAAAATATGCATCTGTGTGTCCTCGGCAAAAATAATAAGCATTTCAGCTCACTGCGACATAAATATATACTAAACTATTTTTTTTTGTCCAGGACACATACAGTCGTATTTTTTTAATCCCTCCGTTGGATCATGTTATATTATAGGTGTGTTGGTTCAGTATTTTTTCAGAATTTTTGAGAACTTTTGCACCGTTGAAACCCTTAGCTAGTTCTGTGGCAAGCACTTGTAGAAAATCCTACTCCTATATATATATAGGATCGCGCTATTCGTCACCCTGGGTGAGGAATAGTTATTCTTCATCCTCCTCTATTTTACTATCAATGCACCGTAATTTTACGTTTCGTAAGCTTTGTTTTATTTCCGACGCAAAAAGGGACCATAAGAAAATATATAATCGCCGTAAAAAATATTTTATGTTATGTAAAATTACAAACGTAAAAACATAGTCTAAAATACACATAAACTGCAAATTTTCTTGTCTTATGACCTATATTTTTATTTTTATGTCAAATTTATGTAATTAATCAATAGGAATGTAACTATTTGAATTCGAAACGTAATTTAATTATGAAATGATCGTAAGATTACCTCGGGTGAAGAATAACTTATTCTGCACACTGGGTGATGAATAGTAACACTACACACACACATTAGTAGTATCATGCATATATATGATAGTGTAGCTAGGATACTACTTCTGTAATCCATAGTATCATAAGTTAACATCTTAGGTTGCCTTACTAATTGTCATGCATCACACAAAGTAGTAGTACAACATTTAATATGACACAATATCATGATATGATACCACATCCTCTCTTGTGTGCCACATCATCCAGAAAGTCTAGTTGGCATGCATGATACCTCTTATGATAATACCATTACAACAAGCCTAAACTGGAAAGGAGGGAGTATGAGACTAGCCACAATGGAGAGTAGTACACTAGTAACATACACATATCCCTAGATTATATATGTTACTACCTTCATAGTGGGTAGTAACATAAGTGTAGTGTCATGCAAAGCTTCATTTCTTAGGTTACAGACTCATATTACATTGGGACATGTGATGCTACAGTAACTAGCTAAGTTACTGAAACTATCTCTCTCCTCATTAACTTATTGCCACATAAGCAAGTTCGCTGAGTTGGAGTCGGTATTACTGCTGAAGTTACTCCCACTGTGGCTAGTCTGATACTAGCTAGTCGTCTATGATATACTAGCTACCTCACTAAGAGCATGGTTAATAATACAACCAAGGGTTGGCTATAAGAAGTTGCCATGTCATATACAGCCAACCTCTTAGCGGGCATGTACAATAATAAGTTTTATATACGTACTAGTTTATCAATAGTTGGCCCACCTTACATCCTCACAAAGTGTCTTGGGTCTCGTGTTGCAGCTGGCTCTACTAACCAAGATCCCGCTTCTCTTATCTTTCCTCCAACTAATAAGCACATATATATTATTCTATTCCTTATAGCCAGACTACCCATAGTGGGAGTAACATAGGTAGTAACATCACACATATCTAGATAAAATAGATGATGTGGCAAGCAATAAATGAAGAAATGGAGGAAAGTGGATATGTGTGATGTTACTACCTATGTTACTCCCACTATGGGTATAGTCTTACTATAGTACTTCCTCCATTTTTGTATACGAGGCCGCAAACCCATATTATAGGTACCAAGGTAGAAACTAATGGTCATTTAAGCCAATGTTGCAAACTAGTCTTTTCTCCTTGCTTGACGTAACATAGACTAGTAACATTCCATGTTACTACCCATTGTGGCTAGTCTTATGTGACTCTATTGTGTACTTACTTGCTGTAATGCATAGTATCATAGAGTAGCTAGTATCATATGTAGTACTTTATTTATAGTGTCATGCATGACACATAGTAGCATAACATTTATTATGATACGGTTTCATGATATGATACTTAACCCTCTCTTTCTTCATTTAATTAATTCTATGTCAGCTCATCAAAACTTCCTAGTTGGCATGCATGATACTAGCTATGATACCCCCTTACTATAAGCTTAGCAAAGGTGTACAGATCATTTGTGTGTCGCTTTGTGAGTTTTCATCCGTTTGTTTGAGAAGCGGGGAGAAGTTTCAAACATTTCGGCCGCGAGGTGCGGCCACTGGCATAGGCCTACTTGGTATTTTAATTACAGAAAATTCAGATGGAGTTCGGACATCATCAAAATCGATGTGTGCCTGTGGCGTGCTCACACGACCCCGTGGAAAAAAATTGGTAAAGTTTGGCACAAGTTTTGATGACCGCTCCTTCCAAACCGGAGCATCTCACACGAAGGATCATGGTTTTCCAAAAGGACACGTGTGAATTCAAACTCCTGTGGCTGGTGACTTCATCGTTTGGCCGCATAAAAATTTCCACGGTACGCAATCACCATTATACCATGGGTTTGATTTTTTGGTGCATTTTAGGTATCGTTAGCTATTTTTAAGACATTTTTGAGATTAACGTGCATTTTGTGCATAAAAATAAAATTACAACCAGAACTGCATGTGTTGTCGAAAGGGATGAGGATTGCCGTTCGATCTGGGAGCATCCAATGATGCAGATGTATGACCTGTGGGGTTTGGGTTTTGGCCAATCAGAAAGCACGACTCAGATCGTGGGCGAGGTGGCGGGGTTTGGTCGGCACACGACTTTCATCAACGAACCGTGTGCTATTCGCAGACCAGGTTGCATATTTTTGTTCACACATACTGTAGTGAGATCGATTGAGTGTGCTACCTCTATGATATAACAACAACAACAACAACAACAAAAAATAGTTCATATTCATTGCCTGAGCTGACAGCATATCAAGGTCAACATATTAACGATTCTTACATCAACAGAAAACTGGGCATAACTCACAAATTCAGTACATGCGACAGTTCTAAATTGAACGAATTAAGTTGCAGGGTAGGCATAAAGACTAGTCTCATGGCTTAATTCCCATGTACATGGGGGAACTGGGATCATTAAGTTGACCCTGAATGAACTTGGGGTTTTTGATGATTTTACGCTGCTCTGTTGCACGAGTTCGTGATTCCTTGGTTGGCAACTCATAAAATTCATCGTACTCGTCCTCATCAGCAACATCGTTGACACCCAGTACTATTCTCTTCCCATGCATCACTAAATGGCTGTTCTTATGCAAGGGGTCTTTGAAAGGATCGAGAAGAGGTGTCTAGAGGGGGTGAATAGACTCTAAGTAAGAAAAGTTGCATTTTTTAATTTCCTTAAGTTGAAGTGGAGTCTTGGCACAAGTTTAAACATTCACAATACATATCAAGTAAGCATGACAAGAGTATATGAGTAGCGGAAAGTTAAGCATGCAAGTTGCAAGGATGTAAAGGGATGGGATTGGAGTGTGCAAACGCAATTTGGAGACACGGAGATTTTTTATCCATGGTTCCGATAGGTGGTGTTATCGTACATCCATGTTGATGGAGACTTCAACGCACAAAGGGTAACGGTTGCGCGAGTCCACGGAGGGCTCCACCCACGAAGGGTCCACGAAGAAGCAACCTTGTCTATCCCACCATGGCCGTCGCCCACGAAGGAATTTCTTCACTCGGGTAGATCTTCACGAAGTAGGCAATCTCCTTGCCCTTACAAACTCTTTGGTTCAACTCCACAATCTTGACGGAGGCTCCCAAGTGACACCTAACCAATCTAGGAGACACCACTCTCCAAGAGGTAACAAATGGTGTGTTGATGATGAACTCCTTGCTCTTGTGCTTCAAATGCTTGTCTCCCAAACACTCAACTCTCTCTCACAGGATTTGATTTGGTGGAAAGAAGATTTGAGTGGAAAGAAACTTGGGGAAGGCTAGAGATCAAGATTTATGTGGTTGGAATGGAATATCTTGACCTCAACACAAGTGTAGGTGGTTCTCTCTCAAAAAATGTATGTCGGAAGTGTAGGCATGTTCTGATGGCTCTCTCCATGAATGAAGAGTGGGGGGGGGGTATCTATAGCCTCCATACAAAATCTAACCGTTACACACAAATCACCAAACTCGGTGGGACCGATTCTGAGAACTCGGTCAGACCGATTGAGTTCAAAATGTGAACGTTTGGATTTTCGGTGGGACCGACACGTCAACTCGGTGGGACCAATTTTGTTAGGGTTAGGGCATAACGTAATCTTGGTGAGACCTATTACACAAACTCGGTGGGACCGATTTTGGTAATAGACTAACAAGAGAGTTGGTCAGGCAAACTCGGTGGGACCGATTCGCTCATCTCGGTTGGACCGAAATGTTACAAAAGGGAAACAGAGAGTTTGCATTGCAATCTCGGTGGGACCAATCGCTCATCTCGGTTGGACCAAAATGTTAAGAAGTGAAACAGAGAGATTACAATCCCATATCGGTGAGACCGAAAAGACTAGGGTTTCTGGTAGTGGCTATGTCAAGAGAACTCGGTGGCACCGGATAGAAAGATTCAGTGGGGCCGAGTTTGACTTTTTGGTTTGGGACATATGTGGATGTGAGAAAGTGGTTAAGGGCTTTGGAGCATATCACTAAGCACTTTGAGCAAGCAAGCCATTAAGCAACACCTCATCCCCTCTTAATAGTATTGGCTTTTCCTATGGACTCAATGTGATCTTGGATCACTAAAATGAAAAATGTAGAGTCTTGTGCTTTGAGCTTGAGACAATCCTTTAGTCCTCAGCATCTTGAAGGGTTTCCACATCCTCTAGTCCATGCCACTCCATTGTTGAACTTATCTGAAACATACTAGGTAGAAGCATTAGTCCAACAAGAGATATGTTGACATTAATTACCAAAATCACCCAGGGAGCACTTGTGCTTTCAATCTCCCCCTTTTTGGTAATTGATGACAACATACATGAAAACTTTAGATAAAGATATAGAGAATAACAAGTAAAGCTTTGGAAAGACATGTAACATGCATAGGCTCCCTCTACATGTATGCAATCATGTAAATATGGAATATAGGAGCATGTGAATGCATAAGCATGACAGAGTAAGCAAAGTGTTACATGTATCTTGGCTATATGCATTAGAGCAAATGATGTGAATATAGGAAATGTACCTTCATGCTCATGAGTTGTAACGCCCCGAGACCGATGTGCTAGGTGTCTTCCAATTATTCGCTGTTGTTTCCATGTCATTGCTTGCGTGTCATGCATCTCATATCATGTCATCATGTGCATTGCATTTTCATACATGTTCGTCTCATGCATCCGAGCATTTTCCCCGTTGTCCGTTTTGCAATCTGGCACTCCTATGTCACCCGGTGTCCCTTTCTACCTATTTTCGTGTGCGGGTGTTAAACGTTTTCGGATTGGACCGAGACTTGTCATGCGGCCTTGGTTTACTACTGGTAGACCGCCTGTCAAGTTTCGTGCCATTTGGACTTCGTTTGATACTCCAACGGTTAACCGAGGAACCGAAAAGGCCTCGTGTGTGTTGCAGCCCAACACCCCTCCAAAGTGGCCAAAAACCCACCTAAACCTCTCCCATCATCTCGGTCGTTCGATCACGATCGCGTGGCTGAAAACCGCACCTCATTTGGACTCTCCTAGCTCCCTCTACCTATATATATATATGGCTCTCCCCGAAAATTCGCGTAGATAAACCCTAACCGTCTTCCTCCTCGCGCCGCCGGACATGTCCATTCCGTTGCCGGACATGTCCACCGCCGCCGCAACCTCACCTCCACCAATTGGAGCATGCCACGTCACCTACGCCGCCGCCCCGAGCCACTCACGGTGCGCCACCTGGCCCGCCGGTTCCTCTCCCACCGCGCCAGGCCCGCGGACCCGGATCTGGCCCTCCGGGCCCAAGCCGCCCAAGCCGCCGCCGATCCCGCGCCCGAGCGCCTTCTCCCGCTCCCTGCCGAGAGCCGCCGCCGCCATGCGCCTCCCGCTCCCTGCCGAGCGCCACCACCGCCATGCGCCTCCTTGCGCCTGTCGCCGGTGCCGCCCCGTCGCCACCGCGCCGGCGCCGCGCCTTCGCGCGCCGCCGCCTCGTTCTTCGCCACCGCGCCGCCACCTCGCGCTGCTCGGCCCCGCCGCCTCCTCCGCCGGCCGACCGTTGCCTCGCCTCGCTCCGGCCACCGCAGACCTCGTCGCCCCTCGCCGGAGTTCTCGTCCTCGCCGGAGATCCGCGTCCGCCGGATCCGGAGAAGAAGCGGGATCAGATCCACCACTCCTTGCATCCAAACGCTCCGTCCCGATCCAGATCCACCCCGTCCTGGATCTCCCCGTCCCGTTGACTTCTCGTAGGTCTAATTTTCGTCTAAGTCCCAGTAATTTTTAGGCATTTTCATCATGGCATAACTCTGCATCCGTGGCTCCGTTTTGGACGTGTAGCATATCAAAATGTTCGTCTCGACGAGTAAATCATTTCATCTCATTGCATCATTTCCATTTGAGCTAATCTTGATGCCCGAAATGCTGTAGGAAGAGGGCTATGTGATGAATATGTCAGATCTGTTTCGGCAAATGGCCTTTTGTCATTTTTGCCATGATTAATGTGTGCATGCTATGATCCTGAGCTCTACATGTGTTTTGTTGTATGCCATGCCATCTTTACAGGGGTGTATGCCATGTATTTTTTTTGATCTTTGTGGTGACTAGCACAAGCATGCAAAGTAGTGCATTCGTTAATGCTGATTTCAGGGACTTAGAATTTCTCCAAGTCCTTGTCCTAAATTTTGTCATTATGCCATATGTTCATGTTGTTTCCTAGTGATCCGTGCCTCTTTTGAGGATGATCAGTAAGGATGATTTGTTAACATTGTGGTTCTATATCCATCCATGTCTTTGTTTGCATTTATGGAGCAACCTAGCTTGAGTCAATCGAGCTCTACTTTGGCTATTTCGTGAATCCTGGCAGATTGTTGACTTGTTAGCGATTTTGCCGAGGATGTTGTTATTGATCCGTGCATGCTATGTTGTTGTTCTTGCCGTGTATAGCTTCTATGACATGTATTCTTATTGGGTGTATGCTTAGTTTGTCATGCCATGCTCTGTAGTGAGTGCATCGAGCTCGTAAACATGCCAACTCGTCAACAGATTTGCATGCTCCAGTTTTTCACTAAGTCTGTAATCTGATTATGTTTTTGCCATGTTCACATGTTTGCAATTGTATTTTCTGATCCCTTTTGGCTCAAGGTCACTAAGGGACTTTTGTTAAGTGTTTTGGGTAGGTTCATTGCATGCCTTGCTTTTCCATGTTAATTGCGTGTAGAATATAGTTTTCATGCTCCAAAGTGTGCTTCCTGATGTTAAATTCCAGACTTGTGTTAATTTCACTAAGTTTGAAACCTGTTATCATTTGCACTTTTGCCATGCTTGTTTGAACCTGTTAATGGATGAGTTGGCCGTAGCTCATTGTTCATCTTTTGTCAAGCATCATGAGTGGATCCCTGCCATGTATTTTGTTGTCATATTTGAGTGCTGTAGCATATTTATCTTGATGCATTTAGATGGCTACTTGCTGATTATCGCAGACCGGTGCCATATTTGTTTTGCTTGCCATTTCCAAACCGTGCATCCGATTCCGATGATCTTTATATCGATTTCAACCGAAATCACCTCACCTTTCCAGTGGAACTCTTGGATTTCCATGTTGAGGCCAGGTTCAATCATTCCTTGTCAAATCTTGCATATGCATCACATACCGCATCCCGCATAGCATACAATGTTTGCATCATGTTGTTCGAGCATTGCACGTGGTTGATTGTGTTCCTTTTGCTTGTTTGTCTTGTTTGGGTAGATCTGGGAGACGAGTTCTCTAACGAGGAGCCCGTTGAGTTTGCTTATGAGGATCAAGTCAACTCTGACAACTTTGAAGGCAAGATGATCATACCCTCGAAACCACTTCTATCTTTGCTTGCTAGATGCTCGCTCTTTTGCTATGCCTATGATATGATGCCTACCACTTGCTTATCATGCCTCCCAAATTGCCATGTCAAACCTCTAACCCACCATGTCCTAGCAAACCGTTGTTTGGCTATGTTACCGCTTTGCTCAGCCCCTCTTATAGTGTTGCTAGTTGCAGGTGAAGATTGGAGATCGTTCCTTGTTAGAACATTGTTTATTGTTGGGATATCACTATATTATCTTGTTATCTTAATGCCCCTATATACTTGGTAAAGGGTGGAAGGCTCGGCCTTTTGCCTAGTGTTTTGTTCCACTCTTGCCGCCCTAGTTTCCGTCATATCGGTGTTATGTTCCCGGATTTTGCGTTCCTTACGCGGTTGGGTTATAATGGGAACCCCTTGACAGTTCGCCTTGAATAAAACTCTTCCAGCAATGCCCAACCTTGGTTTTACCATTCGCCACCTAGCCTTTTTCCCTTGGGTTTCACGGACTCAAGGGCCATCTTTATTTTTAACCCCCCCGGGCCAGTGCTTCTCTAAGTGTTGGTCCAACTAAGCGATGTCCGGGGCTACCAGGGGCAACTCTGGGCTGGCCTACCCGACGCCTGGCTCATCTGAGTGTGCCCTGAGAACGAGATATGTGCAGCTCCTATCGGGATTTGTCGGCACATTCGGGCGGTGTTGCTGGACTTGTTTTACCATTGTCGAGGATGTCTTGTAGAACCGGGATGCCGAGTCTGATTGGAATGTCTCGGGAGAAGGAATATCCTTCGTTGACCGTGAGAGCTTGTGATGGGCTAAGTTGGGACTCCCCTGCAGGGTTTTGAACTTTCGAAAGCCGTGCCCGCGGTTATGGGCAGATGGGAATTTGTTAATGTTCGGTTGTAGATAACATGAAACTTAACTTAATTAAAATGAATCAACCGCGTGTGTAACCGTGATGGTCTCTTCTCGGCGGAGTCCGGGAAGTGAACACGGTGTTGGAGTAATGTTTGACGTAGGTTGTTCTAGGATCACTTCTTGATCATAGTTCTTCGTTCGTGCTTTGCTTTCTCTTCTCGCTCTCTTTTGCGAACAGGTTAGCCACCATATATGCTAGTCGCTTGCTGCAGCTCCACATATTACCTTGCCTCACCTATAAGCTTAAATAGTCTTGATCGCAAGGGTGCGAGATTGCTGAGTCCCCATGACTCACAGATTCCTTCCAAACCAGATGCAGGGACTGACGATACCATTCCAGATGATGCGCTTGAGCTCAAGTGGGAGTTCGACGAAGACTCTCGCCGTTACTACGTGTCTTTCCCAGATGATCAGTAGTGGTGCCCAGTTGGGGCGATCGGGACCGTGTCGCATGTTGGGGTTGATCTTTTATTTTGGTACCGTAGTCGGACCATGAGTGTATTGGATGATTGTAATGTTATTCATGTATTTGTGTGACGTGGCGAGTGTAAGCCAACTATGTACCTTTTTCCCCTATTATCTATTTACATGGGTTGTTGTGAAGATTACCTTACTTGCGACATTGCTTTCAATGCGGTTATGCCTCTAAGTCGTGCTTCGACACGTAGGAGATATAGCCGCATCGAGGGCGATTACAAGTAATAGCCTGGCTTAATAGGGACGATAGACTACTCATATCAATAGGGAATTCCTTCTTTTCCGGAAGCCCATTCGGACAGAACTCCAAAGTTAAGTGTGCTCAGCTTGGAGTAATTTCATGATGGGTGACCGACCGGGAAGTTGCTCCCGGGTACGCACGAGTGAGGACAAAGTGCGCAGAAAAGACTAGTACTGATCTGTGGGGCCAGTCTAGATCCCGCCAGGAGTAACGACCACCGGTGGGTGTGTCCGTGGCGTTACAAGTTGGTATCAAAGACGACCCTCGCGGTTACACGGATGTTTGCTGACAAGTGCGCGGTCATGTTGTTCATGCGTTTGTGACCCGTCGTGGCACACGACATGGCACATGTACCGGACTGGATGCACAGACGTATGTGCCAAGAGGGAACGTTCTTGTGGCCCGACGAGGACGTCGGTTCCTCTGAGTGGGGGTGTATGTGATAGCCTGGCTTAATAGGGACGATAGACTACTCATATCAATAAGGAATTCCTTCTTTTCCGGAAGCCCATTCGGATAGAACTCCAAAGTTAAGTGTGCTCAGCTTGGAGTAATTTCAGGATGGGTGACCGACCGGGAAGTTGCTCCCGGGTACGCACGAGTGAGGACAAAGGGCGCAGAAAAGACTAGTATTGATCTGTGGGGCCAGTCTAGATCCTGCCAGGAGTAACAACCACCGGTGGGTGTGTCCGGGGCGTTACATGAGTCCTTCTTGCAAACAGTATGTACATCAGCAAGAAGTCCTCATACACATGACTGTGATGCATATACTTATTTGTGGTCTTGAAGTTGGCTTAGGAAGGAATGAACCTGAGTAAACAAGGTTAGATAACAACAGATACACCTACTAGCCAGAGCAAAAAAGAAACCACAGGAGTACCAAGACTAGGATGGCATGTAGAGAGTGAGTACTGAATACCCGCATTGGATACAGTCATGTCCCAAAGGTAAATTGTGCAATGAATTCAAGGATTTCTTCCCCTTAGATGTCTTGATCCCCCTGAATCTATCATGGGATACTGGGAGAAGATAGGGAACAATAAAATCAGAGCAATGAAAAGAGACAGAGCTAATGCGAAACAATCAAATATGAACATGTCTTTACCCCTCTAAAAGACATGTGACTTCTCTCCTCTTGAACACCAAGCATCTGGGTTTTTGATGTGATGTCTTTCTCCAGTTGCAAGAAATTCCCCCTGAGTATTCTTTCCCCCTATAGAAATGATTAAGATTTGATGTGATCTCTCTCTCCCCCCTTGACAATTTCCAAGAAGGGTTCTTCTGGATTTTTGTTACAAGTGGGTTTGGTCCTTGAGTCACAGAACAAAGCAGCAAGTCAAATGTGATGCTGGTAGAGGACAAGAATCATTGAGTGGAGCTGGAGCAAAAAGTATGCTAGGAACAAGTGGCAAGATGTCTTGTTTGCAGTGAAATCGTAGCACTGAGTTGTGTGCTTCGGTGGCGTACGAAAGGATTCGGTTGAACCGAAGGAAACAAACCGTGTGACTGAGTTCATCACAGTGAACACACTTGTCACCTCAGCTCACTAGGCAAGTAAGATCTCACAAGGATTTGCAAGGAATTTGCTGAAAAATTTGCAATGAATTCGGATGCAGGGAATGCAGAAAGAAAAGAAATCTAGATGAAGTGAGATAAATACATGAGATAAATGCAAGAGCATGGAGAAACACAAGATAACTTCATCTAGAATTGGGCGGCGAAAAGTCACTATGTTAGAGTATATTGACTTAGGGGTCAAGTGAGGGCACTTGATCATATGTCATACTCATCGTTTAGCTCAAAATGGGGTTACCATTTTTTGCATTTAAGCATCTTGATGTATTATCATCTTTTGAGTTGCTTTGACCCATGACTTGGAGTAAAGCTTCTCTAAGATGGAATAACATACCTTGGGTGGTGGTGTTGATCTTGATCATGTAGTTGAACTTGTGTGGGTTGCGCAAGGTTGATATAGCTCCTCGAGAGTTGGGAGCACCACTTGGAATTTGAGTTCATCTACCTACATGGGTTAGTCTTGCAAGGAAGAGCACTTGTGTATCCAAAATTACAATCATAAAACTTAATATAATTTGTCAAGGGATATGTTTAGGAGATTTTCATGCTTCCTTGTTTTCAACCACCATTGTGTAGAAGACTTGGTGATGTAGAGATTGCTCAAGATGTGAGTGGTTGCCAATCTCATAGATTTAGATTCATCCAGGTACCTACAAGGGTTAGATAGCATGCAAGGGTGCAAACATATCCAAGACATATAAATAGCAACATGGAAGAAATATCAATGATTAGTCAAAGGCTCATGCCTTGCACGTATACCAAAGGAGTTCCTACTCCAAGTTTGAACATCAATGATGTTCAATTCACCTCTCAAATGGAAAATACTTTCTCATCAAGTGGTTTGGTAATATAATCCGCCAATTTCTTATGTGCGAACATGCTTAAGATCAATGTCCCCTTTGGCTACGTGATCAAATGAAATGGTGACGAACTTCAATATGCTTAGTTCGAGAATGTTGCACGGGATTGTGAGCAATCTTGATAGCACTTTCATTGTCACAAAGCAATGGAACATGTTTCACATATATCCCATAGTCTGAGAGTTTGGGTCATCCAAAGTAATTGAGCACAACATGAACTAGTGCGGCAATGTATTCCGCTCGGCGGTGGATAAGGATACCGAGTTTTGTTTCTTGGAGGACCAAGACACAACAGATCTACCAAGAAATTGACAAGTACCCGAAGTGGACTTTCTATCAACCTTGTCTCCGGCATAAGTCGAAATCGGAGTAACCAACAAGATCGAAAGAAGACCTCTTAGGATACCAAATGCCAAAATTTGGTGTGTGTATTAAGTATCTCACTATCCTTTTCACAGCCTTAAGATGGACTCTTTAGGGGCCGCTTGATATCGTGCACACATGCACACACTTAGCATAATATCAGGACGAGAGGCACATAGATATTACAATGAAAATCATGAGCGGTAAACCTTTTGATCAACCGTTCACCATCTTTGGTCAAATCAAGATGTCCACTAGTAGGCATGGGTTAGTCATACCTTTGCATTCTTGCATGTTGAACTTCTTGAATAAGTCCTTGGTGTACTTTGTTTGAGAGACAAAGGTACCTTCCTTAGTTTGTTTGATTTGCAAACCGAGAAAGAATTTGAGTTCACTCATCATAGACATCTCAAACTTCTCCGACATTAGCTTTCCAAATTTCACTAAAATGAGGTTAGTTGAACCAAATATGATATCATCAACATAAATTTGGCACACAAATAGTTCTCCATTAACCCTTTTAGTAAAAAGAGTAGAATCTAATTTTCCAATTTCAAAGCCTTTTCAATAAGGAACTTGGTCAAGCATTTATACCACGCTCTAGGAGCTTGTTTAAGACCATAAAGAGCTTTGTGAAGTTTGTAAACATGATTGGGTTTCTTAGGATTGACAAAGCCGGGAGGTTGCTTAACATAAACTTCCTCCTCTATTTCACTGTTTAGAAAAGCACTTTTAATGTCCATTTGGTACAAGGTGATATCATGGTGATTAGCATAAGAAAGTAAGATGCAAATGGACTCAAGTCCTTGCAATGGGGGCATATGTCTCACCATAGTCATCTTCGACATTGAGTGTAGCCTTGGGCGACTAGACATACTTTGTTGCGAACAAACTTGTCCATCTTCATCTTGCTTGTTGCAAAACACCCATTTGGTACCGATGATGTTGTGGTTTTTTTCAGGATTCTCAACCAATGTCCACACTTGATTTCTCTCAAAGTTGTGTAGCTCTTCATGCATGGCGTTTATCCAATCGGATCTTCCAATGCTTCTTCAACCTTCATAGTTCAATGCTAGAGATGAATGAATAATGTTCACAAAAGTTAGCCAAACGAGTTTTAGAGCGAGTAATTCTCCCAGTTTGGATATCATTGTAGATTTGCTTGACGGGATGGTCTTTGGCGACTCTTGCTCGAACTCATGGGAGCTTTAGCTTGGCTCGGAGTGGAACATCCTCTTCATCTTGTTCTTCTTCTTCTTGGACTTCTTCATTGTTGACGTTGTCGTTCTCTTGTCGTGGTGGAGAAGGAGGTTGTTGATGTCCATCTTGGTGTACTTCCTCGTTTTCTTCGTCTTGGTGTGTCCCACTTGTGGATGCTTCCATATCAACTCTTGGTTCACCTTTTTGTGAGGTGGAAGCTTCCACTTGGACGGACGAGGTACTCTCCTTCACCTCCATTGGACGAATCTTGCCAATAGACAAGTCTTGGATTGCTTCCGAAGGGTTTTTGTCTCCTACATCAATTGGCAATTGCTGTACTTGCGAGCCGTTAGATTCATCAAACTTCACATCTACCATCTCTTCAACCTTTCGGGTGAAATTGTTGTAGCCACGGTAAGTGTGAGAGTTTGAGCCATAACCAAGTAGGAAACCTTCATGAGATTTAGGAGCAAATTTAGAATGACGATGCTTATCAAGAATGTAGCACTTTGAGCCGACTCAAAAGTATCCAACTTGGGGTTTGTTACCGACGAGGAGCTCGTATGCCGTCTTGCCGAGTAGCTTGTGAAGATACAAGCGATTTGTTGCATGACAAGCTGTCTCAACCGCTTCTGCCCAGAAGTGTTTTGGAGTCTTGTACTCATCAAGCATCATTCTTGCCATCCCAATAAGAGTCCAGTTCTTCCTCTCAACAACTCCATTTTGTTGAGGTGTGTACGTAGCCGAGAACTCGTGTGAAATCCCCTCTTCGTCAAGAAAGGTATCCACATTTGCGTTCTTGAACTCCATTCCGTTGTCGCTCCGAACCTTCTTGATCTTCACTTCAAATTGATTTTGGGCCTTCCTAGCGAACTTTTTGAAGATCTTTTGGACCTGCGATTTATCATCAAGGAAGAACACCCACGTAAATCTTGAAAAATCATCGACTATGACTAGACCAAATGAGTTACCACCGAGACTCTTGTAGGCATTGGGACCAAAGAGATGCATGTGAAGTAGCTCGAGCGGTCTTCTCATGGTCATGATGTTCTTCACTGGGTGACTCCCTCCAACTTGTTTTCCTGCTTGACAAGCACTACAAAGTCTATCCTTGTCAAAATATAACATCTTTTACTCCAAGGATATGATCACCTTTAATAAGCTTATCAGGATTTCGCGTGCCCACATGACCTAGCCTTCTATGCCACAACCAGCCTTTAGAAGACTTAGCAATTAAGCAAGTTCTAGGTTGAGCCTTTTTAGTGAAATCAACAATGTAAATATCACCTCTACGTATACCGTAAAGACCATTTTATGATTGTCTCTTCGAAACACTTGGCAATCTACTTCAGTAAATAGGACATTGAAACCGAAATCAGCAGTCTAGATACTGAAAGTAAATTGTACCCAAGTGATTCAACGAGCATGATGTTTTGTATGGAGCTATCATGTGAGATGGCCACCTTACCCTTTGAGTTATCACCAAAAGTGACATACTTTCGAGGGCCGTCGTTTTCAGCAAGCTCACGAAACATATCTTTGTCTCGGTCATATGATCAGTACATCCACTATCAAGGACCCATTCCTTTCCTCCAGCCATGTAGCTGCAAAGATTAGCCATAAGACCAAAGTGTCTCATCGCATCATTCAAGATCATGTCACTATCATCATCCTCGTCATAGTATCCATGTTCAACATCGTCTTGTGTTTGATCAATTCCTAGAGAGGGTAATTCGTTAGATAAATGATCATCACAATGGTCACCTTTATGAATTCTAATAGCTTCGGATATGATATTGCTAATGATTCCAACATCTCCTTTGGCATGCATGAGATTTGTAAGCTCAAATAGACAATCACCAAACATATGATCACTAGAATTCATCTTACTCAAGGCAATAGACTTATGAAGAATTTCATCTAAGTTTTGCAAGGAATAGTTTGAAAATCTTTCCTCAAGAAATCTCCATATAGTGTAGGCACAATCAAGAGTAGGCAAATATCCAATCAAGTTTCTAGGCAAGCCTCTAGTGATAAGATTAACAGTTCTAAGGTTCATCGTGTCAATAGACTCATCAAGGGTAGGATGCAAGGGATCATCATGAGGTGCACAAGGGCTAGTAATGTACTTGTTCAAATGAATATTCATTGAAAATCTCAAGCATCTCATTTTTCCACTCATGAAAGAACTCTCCATCAAGAATAGGACTCTATGTCTAAGACTCCAACGTAGCTCATTCCATCTTCTCCAATGGTGATTAAACCAAAGCAATGGAGACCGAAAGCTATGATACCAAATTGAAAGGATCGAGAAGAGGTGTCTAGAGGGGGGGGTGAATAGAATCTAAGTAAGAAAAGTTGCAGTTTTTAAATTCTTTAAGTTGAAGTGGAGTTTTGGCACAAGTTTAACATTCACAATACATATCAAACAAGCATCACAAGAGTATATGAGCAGCGGAAAGTAAAGCATGCAAGTTGCAAGAATGTAAAGGGATGGATTGGAGTGTGCAAACGCAATTTGGAGACACGGAGATTTTTTCCGTGGTTCCTGATAGGTGGTGCTATCGTACATCCACATTGATGGAGACTTCAACCCACGAAGGGTAATGGTTGTGCGAGTCCACGGAGGGCCTCCACCCACAAAGGGTCCATGAAGAAGCAACCTTGTCTATCCCACCATGGTCGTCGCCCACGAAGGACTTGCCTCACTCGGGTAGATCTTCACGAAGTAGGCAATCTCCTTGCCCTTACAAACTCCTTGGTTCAACTCCACAATCTTGATGGAGGCTCCCAAGTGACACCTAACTAATCTAGGAGACAACACTCTCCAAGAGGTAACAAATGGTGTGTTGATGATGAACTCCTTGCTCTTGTACTTCAAATGATAGTCCCCCAACACTCAACTCTCTCTCACAGGATTTGATTTAGTGGAAAGAAGATTTGAGTGGAAAGCAACTTGGGGAAGGCTAGAGATCAAGATTTATGTGGTTGGAATGGAATATCTTGACCTCAACACAAGTGTAGGTGGTCTCTCTCAGAAAATGTATGTTGGAAGTGTAGGCATGTTCTGATCGCTCTCTCCACGAATGAAGAGTGGGGGGTATATATAGCCTCCACACAAAATCTAACCGTTACACACAAATCACCAAACTCGGTGGGACCGATTCTGAGAACTCAGTTAGACCGATTTAGTTCAAAATGTGAACATTAGGATTTTCGGTGGGACCGACACGTCAACTCGGTGGGACTGATTTCGTTAGGGTTAGGGCATAACGTAATCTCGGTGAGACCGATTACACAAACTTAGTGGGACCGATTTTGGTAATAGACTAACCAGAGAATTGGTCAGGCAAACTCGGTGGGACCGATTCGCTCATCTCGGTTGTACCAAAACGTTACAAAAGGGAAACAGAGAGTTTGCATTGCAATCTCGGTGGGACCGATCGCTCATCTCAGTTGGACCGAAACGTTACAAAGGGAAACAGAGAGATTACAATCCCATCTCGGTGAGACCGAGATCCCTATCAATGGGACCGAAAAGACTTGGGTTTCTGGAAGTGGCTATGTCAAGAGAACTTGGTGGCGCCGGATAGAAAGATTCAGTGGGGCCGAGTTTGACTTTTTGGTTTGGGACATATGTGGATGTGAGAAAGTGGTTGAGGGCTTTGGAACATATCACTAAGCACTTTGAGCAAGCAAGCCATTAAGCAACACCTCATCCCCTCTTAATAGTATTGGCTTTTCCTATGGACTCAATGTGATCTTGGATCACTAAAATGAAAAATGTAGAGTCTTGTGCTTTGAGCTTGAGCCAATCCTTTTGTCCTCAACATCTTGAAGGGGATCCACATCCTCTAGTCCATGCCACTCCATTGTTGAACTTATCTGAAACATACTAGGTAGAAGCATTAGTCCAACAAGAGATATGTTGACATTAATTACCAAAATCACCCAGGGAGCACTTGTGCTTTCAGTATTCCACAAAGAAAATCTGGGTAGCATCGCTGGCAAGAATGAATAGGTCCGCGTGATATGCCATCGTTGTCCTGCTAACACAGGTCTTCCTGTACTCATCAGTCCTTACCTGACCAAGAGGGATCCATGCGCACCTGAATAATGCCACCTTAACTTTCACATAGTCAAGGTCCCAAATCTCTTTGATGGTTCCATAGTATACCCTTTTATTAGCTTCATTTACAGTCATGCATTCTATTCGAACAGAGATGTTCTGATACGAGTTCTTATCACGTTCCTCAGTGTAGAATGTGTATCCATTTATGTCATATGCTTGGTACGTCAACACTGTAGGTGATGGCTTTTGTGCCAACCACGTAGCAATGTCATCGACGGATCCTTGTGCCAAACGATTCTTCAGCCATTCGGAGAACTTCTTAGTGTGCTCCTTCATATCCACTTCTAATGAAGGCACCATTGGTAAGAAGATTTGGCGTATCTCCGCCAAGTGTTCTTCGGCATAAGCGATGAGAACTGGGTTGTTAAGCAGTACTGTCAAATGGGATTTCTTTGCCAATTCTCCAGGTGTAGCCATTTGCGTGCCAGCAACGACCGGCTTACCTTTCAGCCTACCCTCGTGGCGAGAGAGGGGAAAACCTATAGGTCTTTGTTTCATGTATTCAGTGCAAAACTCAACCACCTCCTCTGCGGTATAACCTTGTAGGATGCTTGCCTTTGGATGGTTTCGGTTCTGACAAAAGCGCTTCAGTATTCCCATGAACCTCTCGAAGGATACATGTTGCGAAGAAACACAGGACCACAATATGTTATCTCGTCGACAAGGTGCACAGTGAGATGGACCATGACATCAAAGAATGACGATGGGAAAAACATCTCTAGGTTGGACAATATTCTTGCAATATCATCTTGCATATGATCCAACTCTTCAGGATTTACAACTTTCTACCATAGTTGGTTAAAGAAATCACAGAGGTCAATGAGTGTGTTTCTTATATCTTTGTCCATCAGATTCCTGATGGCCACCGGGAGGATTTGTGTCAACATTACGTGGCAATCATGTGACTTCATGTGTCCCAACTTCATTTTACCTGAGCTCACATCCACGAGACTTTTGATGTTTGCGCAGTAGGAAGAGGGTGTCTTAACTGACAACAAATAGGTGAAGAACTGTGTTGCTTCTTTTGTACTGAAATTGTAACTCCGACGAGCTTTGATGAATTTTTCATCATCTTCTGCTTCACTCTTGCATTGTGATTGATCAGCAAGCATATCGAGCCGTGAAACGTCACCATCCTTTCTTTTACCTTTAATCTTGAGCAGAGTACCAAGGATGCTTTCACATACGTTCTTCTCTACGTGCATGACATCGATGCAGTGACGTACACGTAGAATCTCCCAGTAAGGTAATTTCTAGAACACCAATTTCTTCTTAAAAACTTGATCCTTGGGTGTTAGTTTCACCGTCAAAGGGTGGTTCTTGCCAAGCATAACATTAATTTTTTTAGCCATGTTGTGGACCACCTCCCCTTCATAGGGTCTTGGGAGCTCAGCTGCCTCTATCATACCATCAAATTCATCTTTCATCTTTCGGTATGGGTGATTTTTCCGTAAGAACCTACGATGACGCAAATACATTGTTTTGCACGAGTTGGGAAGTCTTCTGCTAGCTGTCCTATCCATGGATGTGACACACCCTACATCTCCCCTTGTTTTCTGCCCTGATGTGTTGCCTAATGTTGGCATATCTTGAATGGTGTGCACCAACATCGCATGTAGATCGAAAATCTCCTTTCTGTAAGCATAATAACATTTTACAGCAGGCGCATCTATCCACACTGTCAGCAGTTCTTCTACCAGTAGTTGAAAGTAAATGTTGATGTCATTTCCAGGTTGCTTCAGGCCTTGGATAATCATTGACATCATAATGTATTTTTTCTTCATACACAACCAAGGACCTAGGTTATATATGCACAGAAGCACCGACCATGTGGTGTGATTGGTGCTCATATCGCCAAAAAGGATTCATCCCGTCAGTACACTCCCCGAGCCTTATACTTTTAGGATCCTTGGCAAATTTTTCAAACTTGTTGTCGATTAATTCCCACCGAGCCCCATCTTTCAGGTGCCTCATAAACCTATCCGTAATTCGCTCATCATGATGCCACCGCAACCTCTTTGCCTCTCTAGGGTTTGCAAACAAACGCCTCAACCTTGGAATTAAAGGCAAGTACCAAAAAACCTTGAACGGGATTCCTATCTTGATCTCGTCGTCCAATTTGTACTTGTTCTTTGCTCCCCTATGCTAGTATCATGCATGCTTGCATGTGGGACATGCATGATAATCTTTGTACTCACCACGGTACAATATACAATCATTCACAGAAGCGTGTATCTTCTATACTTGAAGTTCCAATGGGAAAACAATTTTCTTCGCTTCATTCGTGCTTCTGGGGAGCACATTATCTTTCGGAAGAATTTATTCCAAAAGACCTAACATCTTTGTGAAGCCCTTGTTTGATAGACCGTTTGCTGCTTTAAATCTGAGAAGCGCCAGGGTGGCACCCAACCTGGAATATTTCTTTTTGCAACCTGGATACAATTCTTTCTTGGAGTCCGCGTCAATTATTGGCAGATCCTTGTACCCAATCATATCCTTTTCCGGGCCCTCGAAATATGCAATCATAGCAGCAAAATCTGGCATATCGAGATCGTCGTCATCTGCGTGGACGTCTTGGTTTTCCAGTGGGCGTTTCGGCTTTCCGGTGTTCCATTGGTAACTTGACACCTCTGCCCCGATGTTAGATTCAACATCCATGTGACACTCATCGGGGTTTGGCATCTCGCTGCCCTGGGTATCTTCATCCATGACCTCCTCTTCACCGTGTCTGGTCCAACGTGGATATCCATCCATGAATCCCCTAGAGACTAAGTGCATCTGGACATCTGCAACTTCATGTGACTCTGTATTGGCACAATCAGTACATGGACACAGGATGTAATCCGCATCACCAATTCTCCTCTTTGTACTTTCAGCCAAATTCATGAACTCTGTCACGCCACTGATAAAATCTGCGGTTTTCCGATTCTTCATCCATCGAGATCGTTCCATCTACAGCAGACAAATGGTAATTAGAAACAAAACAATCACATTAATACATAGATTAACTGCTGCCCAGAGATGTATGCATAAATCACAAGGTTTATTTTAATAATTACTGAGGACGCTCCATGTTGTTATCCAGACGTGCAATGACAAAAATTGTTGGCCAGTCAATTTACACGCAGAGTACTAGTACAACACTACACATAGGAATTGAATACCTTAATTAAGCCACTCACGAAAAGAATACCTTAATTAATTAGCCGCGCGGCGACCTCCACCCAGCAGACAGACAAGCGCGATGCGGCGGCACGCCGATACAGCAGGGTCGAGGAGCAAAGTTTAGTGCGGCTGCCGCCTGAAGTTCGACCTCCACTATCCCGCCATCGACCGCGATAGATGTGCTCGAATCATGCCGCCACCGACCTGGATGGTTGAGCTCCTCCTATGTCCCGCCGCAGACCGAGGATTGACCTCCTATGACGCTACCACCACCCTCCCACTGAGGATTGACCTCTTCTCTGGTAGCCGCTGCCTAGGACGCCGCCGCCATCTCTATATGCAGAGCGGCTATTTTTTTGACGGATATCCGCGGAGCGGCTGTTTACACGGTGTATCACCGTAACTCAATTATATGGATAGGGTAGTACATCACATACGGTTATGTAACGGCAACCGTGTCTAACCTATGTTGTCTTCTCACAAAATTTGGTGCAGAAATCGTGTGTGACGTTGTAATACCTAACACAAATGACATGTACAAACAGTGTGCCATATACAACATATATATAATGCCATTAGTAGTTCTTGACCGTTATCTTATCTCCACAGTTTCCCCAGTTCCCCCAAATCCCTACATAGCCTCCAAATTCCCTCGCGTGGCGCTGACATTGGGGGAATGCGGAGGAGTGGTGCTGATGGTTTCGGTGCGGCTGCTCCTGCTCGTATCGCCGCCACGACGGCAGTTGCCGCCGAGCACTTGCCTAAGGTCATCAAAAGGCAGATGTACTACGGATCCGAATCGTCCTGTCAGGTTCCAATCTATCCCGATCTTTTTTAGCATGTCCAAAGTATAGATCCTTGCTGAATGACCCCCACCCAGGAAAGCGATCTGCCTCCGGATCCGGAGCTTGACTCCAGACTCGCGCAACACGAGTTCGACTCTGAGTTTTGCGCCACCGAGAAGTACCAAAAGCTGAGTTGTGTGCATGGGCACACTCCTGCTCGACGTGTATGCACGAAAGGATTCGACATTGGCAGGCGGTTTCTAAGTTGCCTCTTAGAGGTTAGTGCTAATTAAGTTCATCATTTTACTTCAGTTAATGCCACCGCTCATCCAGAATACTATTTAACATTGGCAGGGATATGAGGCTTGTGCCTTTGTTAACTGGCTGGATGAAGAATGGCATGGTAGGGCTCGAAGTGTTATCACCAAGCTCGTAGAAGATCACATAAAGCTGAAGAAGAAACTGGCTGATCTGGAATGTACAATCAGTACGATGAAGCAAGAAAGAATCAATCACAGAAAACAGATGAAAGCAAGATACAAGAAGGAACTAGCATGTGTAGTTGTGGTTGTCGCATTAGCCATGTTCTATGCGCTGTTTGCAATGATGATTAGGGGTTTTGTTTGACAGTATTGCTAAAGCACATCTAGATATGCTCTAAGTTATGCACATCTAGGTCCTATGCCATTGATGTTACACGAAGATTCGTGCAGATATTTTTCTTTGCCTTTTTTCTTTTCCTTTCTAGTTTGATTATTACTGGCTTTATCAATAACGAGAGCTCAATGTATTGCTTGCCAACTTTCCTACTCCGTTCGTACCGGTACCGGTGCATAATCCCAAAACTCGTTCCTTGTTTTTGTCCTCAAAAAAGAAACCGGCCAAATCGCCAATAGGAGTTCCATGCAACCCCGGTAATTTGGAGCAACTGGGTACAAATAATTGCGGTTGATTATATCAACGGTTAGATAATACGTCAACCTCTGCTTCAATCCCCGCTTCAATTGGCAGTTCCTCTTCTCTGCATACCCCGCTTAAGTGTCCACCATCTTCATCATCCCCGGCAGGCCGCGCTACACACTGGCACACACTCTGTAGCCATGTCGAGCAATAGCGAGGATGACAGTTCGGCCAGCAATCTAGCGCCCGATGATAGGTCAACATCGGAATCGTCCCGCTCGTCTTCCATGAGTTCAGCGTCGAGCCCAGACCTCGATTATATCCGGTTCATGGAAGGGACGCCGCCTCCGGATTCGTCATACGACAACCAGACGGACGAGGAGCTGTTGGAGGACAAAGAAGAGGACGACGATGATGATGAGGAGGAATGGTCGAGCGAGGAGGAGGAGGAGGACGATAACAACAACGATGACGATGGCGGTGGCGATGAAAAGCCAACGGTCAGCAGCAAGAAGCGTCCTTTCCAAGATGATGTCGCGGGGCCATCAAACAAGAACAACAACAACAAGAAGGATTAAATTAAGCAGACTGTATATATCTTTGTTTATCCTGTCAATCTCATCGCAGATAGTTAGTAATATGTATTCGATAGAGATCTTCTACATTATCGCCAACAGGTTGGTTTATTGAACTGTGTGCCCTGACGAGCACACAATTCACAAAAAAGACCATATGGGATGTCTATAATGATCGCACACAATTCTGTTTACCGACCTGTTTGCTAGGTATCACACACATCTTGGTACGCCGAATCGTTTGTGTTCACCTCACTCATCACAAACGGTTCATCAGAGTGAACTGTATGCCGTATATCACACACACCTTGATCTGGCTTCCCGTTTCTGTTGTTCTGTCTCATCGCAAATAGTTTGTGCAGATGAACCGTATGCCCCTCATCGCACACGCAACTATAATCTGAACCGTGTTTGATGGATCATTCATCGCAAATGTTTTGCATCATTTCTGACGGTTTTCATACAACACCGTTTGCGATTATTGCTTCACACACAGTTTCTCGAAGGGTCTCTGATCGTAGTGTCATGTTAGCAGCATCCTGTAGTAGTGTCCCTGAGTATGCACCATTGCGATAGTTCATCGTGTCGAGACACCACGTGATGATCGGGTGTGATAAGCTCTACGTTCACATACAACGGGTGCAAGACAGTTTTGCACATGCAGAATACTCGGGTTAAACTTGACGAGCCTAGCATATGCAGACATGGTCTCAGAACATTGAGACCGAAAGGTCGAATGTGAATCATATAGTAGATATGATCAACATAGAGATCTTCACCATTGAAAACAACTCCATCTCACGAGATGATCGGAGATGGTTTAGTTGATATGGATCACGTGATCATTTAGATGACTAGAGGGATGTCTATCTAAGTGGGAGTTCTTAAGTAATATGATTAATTGAACTTTAATTTATCATGAAATTAGTCCTGATAGTTTTGCATATCTATGCTGTAAGAACAGTAGCTTGCGATGTAGCTCCCCGTTTATTTTTGATATGTTCCTAGAGAAAAATAAGTTGAAAGTTGATATTAGCAATGATGCGGACTGGATCCATGATATCAGGATTATCCTCATTGCTGCACAGAAGAATTATGTCCTTGATGCACCGCTAGGTGACAGACCTATTGCAGGAGTAGATGCAGATGTTATGAATGTTTGGCAAGCTCGGTATGATGACTACTTGATATTTTGGTGCGCCATGCTTTACGGCTTAGAATCGGGACTTCAAAAACATTTTGAACGCCACCGAGCATATAAGATGTTCCAAGAGCTAAAATTGGTATTTCAGACTCATGCCCGAGTCTAGAGGTATGAGACCTCTAGCAAGTACTTTGCCTACAAGATGGAGGAGAATAGCTCAACCAGTAAGAATGTGCTTAGAATGTCTGAGTACTACAATCGCTTGAATCAAGTGGGAGTTAATCTTCCAGATAAGATAGTGATTGACAGAGTTCTCTAGTCATTATCACCAAGTTACTGGAACTTTATGATGAACTATAATACGCAAGGGATGACGAAAATGATTCCCAAGCTCTTCGCGATGCTAAAATCGGTGAAGGTAGAAATCAAGAAAGAGCATCAAGTGTTGACGGTTAACAAGGTCACTAGTTTCAAGAAAAGGGGCAAACAAAAAGAAAGGGAACTTCAAGAAAGAATGGCAAGCAAGTTGCCACTCCCTTGAAGAAACTCAAAGCTAGATATAAGCCTGAAACTGAGTGCTTCTACTGCAAAGGAATGATCACTGGAAGCGGAACTACCCCAAATACTGACGGATAAGAAGGATGGCAAAGTGAACAAAGGTATATTTGATATACATGTTATTGATGTGTACTTTACTAGTGTTCATAGTAACCCCAGGGTATTTGATACTGGTTCAGTTGCTAAGATTAGTAAATTGAAACAAGAATTGCAAAATGAACAGAGACTAGTTAAGAGCGAGGTGACGATGTGTGTTGGAAGTGATTCCAAGGTTGATAAGATCACCATCACACACTCCCTTTACCTTCGAGATTAGTGTTGGACCAAAATAAATGTTATTTGGTGTTTGCATTGAGGATGAATATGATTAGATCATGTTTATTGTGATACGATTATTCATTTAAGTCAGAGAATAATTGTTGTTCTGTTTACATGAATAAAACCTTCTATGGTCATACACCCAATGTAAATGGTTTATTGAATCTCGATCGTAGTGATACACATATTCATAATATTGATGCCAAAAGATGAAAAGTTTACAATGATAGTGCAACTTATTTGTGGCAGTGACATTTAGGTCATATTGGTGTAATGCGCATGAAGAAAACTCCATGCAGATGGGCTCTTGGAATCACTTGATGCTTGCGAACCATGCCTCATGGGCAAGATGACTAAGACTCCGTTCTCCGGAACAATGGAGCGAGCCACTGACTTATTGGAAATAATACATACTGATGTATGCGGTCCAATGAGTGTTGAGGCTCGTGGCGGGTATCGTTGTTTTCTAAACCTTCGCACAGGATTTGACCAGATATGGGTATATCTACTTAATGAAACATAAGTCTGAAACATTTGAAAAGTTCAAAGAGTTTCATCGTGAAGTGGAAAATCACCGTAACGAGAAAATAAAGTTTCTATGATCTGATCGTGGAGATGAATATTTGAGTTACGAGTTTGGTCTTCATTTAAAACAATGTGGAATAGTTTCGCAACTCATGCCACCTGGAACACCATAGCGTAATGGTGTGTCCGAACGTTGTAACCACACTTTATTAGATATGGTGCAATCTATGATGTCTCTTACCGATTTACCACTATCGTTTTGGGGTTATGCATTCGAGACTGATGCATTCACGTTAAATAGGGCACCATCTAAATCCATTGAGACGACACCGTGTTTTAGCAAGAAACCTAAGCTATCGTTTCTTAAAGTTTGGAGTTGCGATGCTTATGTGAAAAAGTTTCAGCCTGATAAGCTCGAACCCAAATCAGAGAAGTGCGTCTTCATAGGATACCCACAAGAAGTTGTTGGGTATACCTTGTATCACAGATCCAAAGGCAAGATCTTTGTTGCTAAGAATGGATCCTTTCTAGAGAAGGAGTTTCTCTCGAAAGAAGTGAGTGGGAGGAAAGTAGAACTTGATGAGGTAATTGTACCTTCTCTCGAATTGGAAAGTAGCTCATCACAGAAAACTGTTCCCGTGATGCCTGCACCAACCAGTGAGGAAGCTAATGATAATGATCATGAAACTTCAGATCAAGTTAATACTGAACCTAGTAGGTCAACAAGGGCACGTTCTGCACCAGATTGGTACGGTAATCCTATTTGGGAAGTCATGTTACTAGACCATCACGAACCTACGAACTATGAGGAAGCGATGATGAGCCCAGATTCCGATAAATGGCTTGAGGCCATGAAATCTGAGATAGGATCCATGTATGAGAACAAAGTATGGACTTTGATTGACTTGCCCGATGATCGGCGAGCCATTGATAATAAATGGATATTCAAAAGGAAGACGGACGCTGATGGTAGTGTTACTATCTACAAAGCTCGAATTGTCGCAAAAAGTGTTTTGACAAGTTCAATGTGTTGACTACGATGAGATTTTCTCACTCATATCAATGCTTAAAGTCTGTCCGAATCATGTTAGCAATTGCCGCATTTTATGAAATCTAGCAAATGGATGTCAAAGCTGCATTCCTTGATGGATTTCTTAAAAGAAAAAGTTGTATATGATGCAACCAAAGGTTTTGTTGATCCTAAAGGTGATAACAAAGTGTGCAAACTCCAGCAATCCATCTATGGACTGTTGCAAGCATCTCGGAGTTGGAATATACGCTTTGATAGGGTGATCAAAGCATATGGTTTTATACAGACTTATGGCGAAGCCTGTATTTACAAGAAAGTGAGTGGGAGCACTACAACTTTTCTGATAAGTATATGTGAATGACATATTGTTGATCCGAAATGATGTAGAATTTTCCGAAAAGCATAAAGGTGTGTTTGAAAGGAGTTTTTCAAAGAAAGACCTCGGTGAAGCTGCTTACATATTGGGCATCAAGATCTATAGAGATGGATTAAGACGCTTGATAAGACTTTCGATGAGTACATACCTAGATAAGATTTTGAAGGAGTTCAAAATGGATCAGTCAAAGAAGGAGTTCTTGCCTGAGTTGTAAGGTATGAAGCTGATTAAGACTCAAAACCCGACCACGACAGAAAATAGAAAGAGAATGAAAGTCATTCCCTATGCCTCAGTCATAGGTTCTATAATGTATGACATGCTGTATACCAAACCTATTGTGTACCTTGCCATGAGTTTGGTAAGGGGGTTCAATAGTGATCCAGGAGTAGATCACTCGAGAGCGGTCAAAATTATCCTTAGGTACCTAAAGAGGACTAAGGAAATGTTTCTCGGTTATGGAGGTGACAAAGAGTTCGACGTAAGGAGTTATGTCGATGCAAGCTTTTACACTGATCTAGATGAATCTGAGTCTCAATCTGGATACATATTGAAAGTGGGAGCAATTAGCTAGAGTAGCTCTGTGCAGAGCATTGTAGAGATAGAAATATGCAAAATACATACGGATCTGAATTCGACAGACCCGTTGACTAAACTTCTAACATAAGCAAAATGTGATCACACCTTAGTACTCTTTGGGTGTTAATCACATAGTGATGTGAACTAGATTATTGACTCTAGTAAACCCTTTGGGTCTTGGTCACATGGCTATGTGAACTATGGTTATTAATCACATAAACATGGCGATGTGAACTATGGGTGTTAAATCACATGGCGATGTGAACTAGATTATTGACTCTAGTGCAAGTTGGAGACAAAAGGAAATATGCCCTAGAGGCAATAATGAAGTTGTTATTTTATATTCATATCATGATAAATGTTTATTATTCATGCTAGAATTGTATTAACCGGAAACATAATACATGTGTGAATACATAGACAAACAGAGTGTCACTAGTATGCCTCTACTTGACTAGCTCGTTAATAAGATGGTTATGTTTCCTAACCATAGACAATGAGTTGTCATTTGATTAACGGGATCACATCATTAGGAGAATGATGTGATTGACTTGACCCATTCCGTTAGCTTAACACTTCGATCGTTTAGTATGTTGCTATTGCTTTCTTCATGACTTATACATGTTCCTATGACTATGAGATTATGCAACTCCCGTTTGCCGGAGGAACACTTTGTGTGCTACCAAACTCACAACGTAACTGGGTGATTATAAAGGAGCTCTACAGGTGTCTCCAAAGGTACATGTTGGGTTGGCGTATTTCGAGATTAGGATTTGTCACTCCGATTGTCGGAGAGGTATCTCTGGGCCCTCTCGGTAATGCACATCACATAAGCCTTGCAAGCATTGCAACTAATGAGTTAGTTGCGAGATGATGTATTACGGAACGAGTAAAGAGACTTGCCGGTAACAAGATTGAACTAGGTATTAAGATACTGACGATCGAATCTCGGGCAAGTAACATACCGATGACAAAGGGAACAACATATGTTGTTATGCGGTTTGACCGATAAAGATCTTCGTAGAATATGTGGGAGCCAATATGAGCATCCAGGTTCCGCTATTGGTTATTGACCGAGACGTGTCTCGGTCATGTCTACATTGTTCTCGAACCCGTAGGGTCCGCACGCTTAAGGTTTCGATGACAGTTATATTATGAGTTTATGCATTTTGATGTACCGAAGTTTGTTCGGAGTCCCGGATGTGATCACGGACATGACGAGGAGTCTCGAAATGGTCGAGACATAAAGATTGATATATTGGAAGCCTATATTTGGATATCGGAAGTGTTCCGGTGTGAAATCGGGATTTTACCGGAGTACCGGGAGGTATATGGGCCTTAGTGGGCTTTAGTGAAAGAGACGAGAGGTGGCCAGGGCTGGGCCGCGTGCCCCTCCCCCCTAGTCCGAATAGGATAAGGAGAGGGGGGCGGCGCCCCCCTTCCTTCTCTCTCTCCTCTTTCCCCCTCCCGAATCCTATTCCAACTAGGAAAGGGGGTAATCCTATTCCCGGTGGGAGTAGGACTCCTCCTGGCGCGCCCTCCTCCTGGCCGGCCGCACCCCCCCTTGATCCTTTATATACGGGGGCAGGGGGCACCTCTAGACACAAGTTGATCCACGTGATCATATTCTTAGCCGTGTGCGGTGCCCCCTTCCACCATAATCCTCGATAATGTTGTAGCGGTGCTTAGGCGAAGCCCTGCGACGATAGTACATCAAGATCGTCACCACGCCGTCGTGCTGACGGAACTCTTCCCCGACACTTTGCTGGATCGGAGTCCGGGGATCGTCATCGAGCTGAACGTGTGCTAAAACTCGGAGGTGCCGTAGTTTCGGTGCTTGATCGGTCGGGCCGTGAAGACGTACGACTACATCAACCGCGTTGTGCTAACGCTTCCGCTGTCGGTCTACAAGGGTACGTAGATCACACTCTCCCCTCTCGTTGCTATGCATCACCATGATCTTGCGTGTGCGTAGGAATTTTTTGAAATTACTACGTTCCCCAAACCATACGATTTCTTCAACAGGGACTCCCGATGAATGTTGTGCCTTATGGGATCGAGACTAAAGGTACCATGAGTATTATTAGCTTACGGCCAAGATATCCTACATGTTACTTTAGTGCATTCAAGATCAGCGATGAATGCTTAATAGTGCAAGACTGGACCAGATATGTGATGGGGGAGCGCAGACAAGTACTAGGGGGCAGCAAACAGATGTGCTACCCAAAATTAGGAGACAGGTTCATCTGCATGCTCCAACTTGATCAAGGAGGAGAGCTACACATGTTTTATGTTGTTTTACCTAAGAGAGAGCAGCAGGAGTGATTAGCTAGAAATGAGTTTGAGGATGATGATGTGCTACACTATTACTATGATGATAAAATAGCTAGTGTTGGTGGTAATGACTGATGATTATTATTAGCTAGTGTTAGTGGTGATTAAATAAATATTGTTGGTGCTAATGATTATGATGATGATTAAATAGCTTGTGCTGGCGGATTAGATTCAAGTGGAGGCAACATGTGGTGCACATCGAAAGTACTACTAGTCCAAACTAGATCAAGTTTGGATTAGTAGTATACTTTTGACATGCACCACATATTGCCTCCACTTGAACCTAATCCACCTTCATTTGACACACTGTTATGGACATAATGATGTAAACCTCATAACTGGTATTGTACCAATATTTGTACGATGGCGCATAAATACACTAAAAAAACAATACTAGTAGCGATGGAAAGAAAACACGCTGCCAGTAGTTACATTAGCAGCAGCGTGGGAGTGAACAAGCGCTGCAGCTATTTGTCCTAGCAGTAGCGCGTGCGGCACGCATTACTGCTAAGCAATAGTTGTAGCGCCTTATTAGTAGCGCGGCTACCCGCGCTACTAGTGAGCACAAAACCAGCGCTACTGCTAGGGTTTTCCCTAGTAGTGGGAGTTCATAAGAGACTTGCAAAGATAACCAATCATACATAAAAGAATTCAGAGAAGATTCAAATATTATTCATATATAGACTTGATCATAAACCCACAATTCATCGATCTCAACAAACACACCGCAAAAAGAAGATTACATAGAATAGATCTCCACAAGAGGGGGGGGGAGAACTTTTTATTGAGATTCAAAGAGAGAGAAGAATCCATCTAGCTACTAACTATGGACCCGAAGGTCTGAGGTAAACTACTCACACTTCATCGGAGGGACTATGATGATGTAGAAGCCCTCCGTGATGACGGCCCTCTTCCAGCGGAGCTCCGGAATAGGCCCCAAGATGGGATCTTGTGGATATAGAAAGTTGCGGCGGTGGAATTAGGTTTTTGGCTCTTGTTGTGATCGTTTGGGGGTACGTAGGTATATATAGGAGGAAGGAGTACGTCGGTGGAGCACCGACGGGCCCACGAGGCAGGGGGGCGCGCCCTAGGGGGGGGCGCCCCCACCCTCATGACCTCCTCTTTGACTCCCTGGAGTAGGGCCCAAGTCTCCTGGATCACGTTCGGTGAGAAAATCACGTTCCCAAAGATTTTATTCCGTTTGGACTGTGTTTGATATTCTGTTTCTCCGAAACACTGAAATACGCAAAAAACAACAATTCTGGGCTGCGCCTCCGGTTAATAGGTTAGTCCCAAAAATAATATAAAAGTGGAAAATAAAGCCCAATATAGTCCAAAACAGTAGATAATATAGCATGGAGCAATCAAAAATTATAGATACGTTGGAGACGTATCAGGAGTCAAATGAGAACATTTGATCATAGGTCATACTCATCGTTTAAGCACAAGCGGGGTTACCACTTTTACATAAAGCGTTGTTGTTTTCACACCATTAGAGTTGCTTTAGCTCAATTCTTAAAGTAGAGCTCCCCCTAGATGTGAGATCCCCCCTTAAGAGGGATGAACTAACCTTGGGTTTTGTCGATGATGACTTCATGTAGATGTTGAAGATGTGGATGCTCAATGTTGATGTAGATCATTTGGAGCTATCCTTTGGAGTGAGTTGCACTTTCAATACCTACACGGGTTAGTCCCACAAGGAACAAACAAGGATATCGATAGGCATAGAGTGATGCAGACACAAGATGATGTCTATGACAGCTTTAGGTTACCTTGTCCCTTGTCTTACCAACAAGAGGGTTTGTGACTCCTTGAACTAGTGCAAGATGTGGAAGTTGATTGCACTTGTTCTTGCCAAAATGATAAGAGTGAAGTATGTTGGCGGAGTCACCCTCAAGAACTCTCTAGTTCTTCTTCTTCGGGATCCACACCATCTTGATGGGAATCCTCGGAGTTGTAGTTGTACTTGATGAAGTGGAACTTGATGTAGTCTTGGGAACCCACTTGACCAAGGCCTTAGGAGCTTCTTCAAATGCATCAATTTCCTCTTGAAGTTTGTCCTTACCTTTTTGCTTGTGGTCTTGTGGTGGAAGATCATCTTGAGCCTGTGTCCATTTGAAAGAAGTAGGATCATACTTCTCTTGTTGAGGAAAAAACTTCATCTTGGGGTTGAAAGGATCGAGATGGACCTAGAGGGGGGGGGGTGAATAGGTACAATTACAAATTTTAATTGTTACTTAGCAATTTTAGGCACAAATGCGGAATATGAAAGTGAGCCTGACAATTGTAAGTGTAGTACTAAGTGCTAAGCAACATAAATAAGTAATACAAGTAAGTAGACAGACAAACACAATAGATATAAGTAAGTGCTAGGAGACAAGTAACCACAAGTAGAGAGTTAGGGTTAGGAATAACCGCAACTCCGGGAGACGAGGATGTATGTCGATGTTCACTTCCTTGGAGGGAAGCTACGTCACCGTTAGAGAGGTGGATGTTACCACGAAGGCACACCAATGCCACGAAGGCTCACCCTATTCTCCCTTTGAGACAACACCACGAAGGCGTTTCTCAACCACTAGTGGTAGACCTTGGGGTGGTCTCCAAACCCTCACAAACTTTTTCTGGGGGTAATCACAAAGGTCGATTCCTCTCCGAAAGACTCCTACAGCCTAGGAGTCTCCAACCTCCAAGAGTAACAAGATCGAAGGGGAAAAGCTCAAGACTTGCTCAAATCACGAATTCCTTTGGTGCAACGAAGGAGAAGGAGTGGATCTATCACTTGATCGGACAACTTCTCTCGAAAGCTCTCTAATCCCTTGGGGATCTAAGATTTGGTGTGGAAGAGTGAGAGAGAGAGAGTGAAATGTGTTCTAGGGTTTGTTCAAAGTGAAATGGTCAACCCTCTCCCATGGAGGAGAAGGGCTATATATAGTGTGAGCTCAAATATGGCCGTTGTAGTGCAAGTGAACGGGCAGGCCGGACATCCGGGCTAGGGGCCGGACATCCGGCCTGGCAAGCAACTTGATAAGCAAGGCATAAACAGAGCAGGAAACAGATGGGCCGGACATCCGGGGGGTCAAGCCCGGACATCCGGCATAACAGGAAGGCCCGGACATCCGGCAGGTGGCCGGACATCTGGCGTGCAGCCCAGCATAAAAACGTTCTCTGGACAGCTATGCCCGGATATCCGGCAAGGAGGCCGGACATCCGGCAAGAACTGGGAGCCTGAAGATCCGGCGTAGAGGGCCGGACATCCGGCAGCAGTACTGCACAAAAGTGCATTCTGGAATGGCTAGGCCCGGATATCCGTCGAGAGGCCCGGATATCCGGGGAGCAGCCCAGACATCCGGCACGAGGCCCGGACATTCGGCACTCCCAGAGACATAATGATTCAAAGTTAAGAGGGGATAAAAAGAACTATGGAAAGGAGTATTTTTGACTCGAGCAAGTCTGTTGTGAACCCAATTGATCCCCTCTTAATAGTGCGGGATCCTATACTCAAGGAAACAAAACGTAACATCATTTTAACACTTCATCCTTGAGAGAACCCACTTCGTATGCTCTTGATCCACACACAATCTGACGAACCGGGGATCAACACCTGAGATTCACTTGACAACCATTGTTAGTCCCCTACATGTAGATTGTCATTAACATCAAAACATAATATAAGGGCATGATTGCACTCTCAATCTCCCCCTTTTTGTTTGTTGATGACAATCATACATGTAGTATCATAAATGTAATAAATAATCTTAGCAATGACAATCATGAGAGCAAAAAGGATACAAAATATGTTTAGTTACAATTTGCTTTTAGCTCCCCCTCATTGTGTGCATGCGATGAGTATATTAGAATGACCCACACAACAGTTCGTATGATTGCATATGTAACACAAAGAGATAAGAGAAAGAACAAACAATGAGAGACAAGCACATATGAAATCATCATAACACATCAAATAGACCGAGAACATTTCATGGCCACACACTAACATAACATAGTCTCAGACGAACAAGCAGGCACACGAATAGTAACATAGTCTCAAACGAACAAGTACAATAGGTAGCAACATAAAGTTGAAATAACATCTCAAAGCATGACCATATTACTAAGATACTACTTCTCCCCCTTTGACAGCAACAAGTAAAAAGGGGCGAAGAAATAAACAGGCTCAATCACTCCCGACGGATGTCATCATCATCATCAAAGAACTCGGGGTACTCAGCACGAGATGGAAAGCCGAAAGTGGACGAGGATGGAGCTACGGGAAGGGGATCATCATCACTAATGGGACTCCCACGGTCACGGAGGCACTGTTTGAGCAGATTCTTGGAGATGATTAGGCGCTTCTGAACATCATGATTTTGCTGACAGCTGAAAGTGATCGCCTTCATGATAGCAGATTGAGCCTTACCCAAGAATGATGCAAAACGACCGCGAGGAGCAGTCGAGGAAGATGGAACAGAAGAACTAGTGGGCAGAGTGGGAGCAGCTGTCCTCCCACCAGCAGACCTCCTAGGCTGAGCAGGAGCAGGAGCTACCACACGCATATGAGGAGGAGGCTTCCAAATGGAGTGCACAGTTGGCTTAACCACCTCAAAGGGAGCAGTGTGATCAATCAGAGCCTGAATAAATGGAGCATGAGGGAACTGGCGCGTCTGAATGAAGCTGCAAAGACGGATCTCATGCCAAATGAAGTTGGCTATGTCCAGAGGCTTAGTGGGTTTCTCATGCATATGAACCATCAAGTCAATGCAATAGTTGCGAGCCCTCGAGCGATCTCCCTTCTTAGGGTAGAGTGTGTGAAGCACACACTGATAGAGGATGAAGAAGGGAGCACGAAAGATGGATACTTCATTGACTGGATATGCTTTCTCTTCATCAGTGAGCTGACAGGGAGGTTTTACAAGAGGCATGCAAGCATCAATCCCTTTGGGCTTGTACTCTGGATCCATACTGTGGATGCAATGGCCCACACCGGAGAGACCCAAAATCTAAACAAACCTGTCATAGGTGATGCTCAGTGTGGTGTCATCGGTCATCCAAGTGAGAGTGTTGTCTGGACCAAAGAAACAGGTGGCATAGAACTGTAGGATGGCAGCTTCACTCCAATCGCACCTGAAGGTCATTGCGGGACCAAGAGTCATATCATCAATGATCTTGACCGGATCGTTAAGGAACATGGCAGGATTATCACGCAGGAAGTTGAGATCCAAGTATGAGTGAGGAGCAAGGCCACGCCCATGGACAAAACTGGAATAGAGATCCTGCTGCATACGAGTCCGGAACCGAGGATCTTCGGCATCAGCCACCATCTCATATTGATTGACATCCTGGTGGAACTGAAGATATTGCCCCGCCCCCACAATTGTGAAGTCGTGAGTGGGGCGACCTTCACTGTCAGGAAGCTCCATGGAGATGCGACGACCATGGGTAATGGGCATGGCAGAACCACGAACTTGAGGCACCGGCGCCCTCCTAGTACCGGGCTTGGACTGTCCAACAGACTGTCTTGGTGCACTGTCACCCTCTTCCTCTCCAACATAGTCCGCATCATCTGGATCCGAGGCCGACGGACTAGTGGATGGTGCCCGCTTCTTCTTCTTGGTGGTGGTCTTCTTCTTCTTAGGCCGAGCATGCTCATCGGAGTCGGTTGAGCCTTGCCGGCGATCAACTGAAATGGATAATGAGAAGATTCCAATAAGAAGAAGCCAAAGGATATGAACAGGGATACACCAAATTAAACCGTGGGATGAACAATTTTTTTTGATTATGACCATAGGACAAGTCCAAATGGAGATAAAAAAATTACATGCCCATGGTTAAGTTGAGTAGCCGAGTACATATAGAAGTGATTGTAGGCTTAGGTATTCAGTACCAAAACGCGAGAGCAATAGATATGGCAAGATGTACATGGAGACTAATGCAACCCTAATCAGATTTTGGTCACAAGGAAAAAGGGAGATGGAGAGAGACAACATTCTTACCCAGAGAAGACACCTCGGGACGCATGGGATCGCAGTTCTTGGTGCGAGCCATGAAGAACTCCGGCAGTGAATCCCTCCGAACACCGGCCCCTCCCGAGAGACTCAAGCCACAATCCAAGAGATGGATTGGATAGAGTCATAGATCGGGAGGAGGAGAGTCCGTGGGCAGGAGATCGGGGCCGGAGATCGACGGAGACTGGCTGGGGCAGCGCCGGAGCACACCCCGGCGGCGACGGGCTGTGTGGTGAGATGGGGAGAGGAAACGGGAGCGAGTGAGTAATTCCCCCTAAAGCCCGAGCCCTTCCTCTGTTATACGGTGCGGCTACGGGCCGGACATCCGGGGCATGGCCCGGATATCCGGTGGTTGGAGGTCACGGAGTGGAAGAAATAGGTCCAATGGGTCGGACATCCGGGGACCAGCCCGGAAATCCAGCCACTGGAGATGTAGGATGGTGCCTTGCGCAACAGCAGGGATTTACAGGGCCCGGATGTCCGGCAGAGGAGCCGGATGTCCGGCCACTGGACAGAGAGAAGGATGGGGAATGGATTTTCAAGGAGTCAACACAAAGACTTGAATATAGACCCCGCCAAGGAGTTTTTAGCGATTAATATGGGTAGAAGTCTGAGTCATCTATGGTCATACTAAGATAAAAATAACCACCCAACTTAAATAAGTAATGAAAGATCCATACATGCAAGGTACAAGCGGTGACCGAGGTCACCATGTTTGAGCATATGGACCATAGGACCGCAAAGATGTAGACTTTGAGCACATGGTCACGACTCCATCATATTAAAGCCCATAGTTCGAGAACCATGAAACTTTGGGAGTGTTTGTTCTATTTATGCATTATGTAGGGTGAGAACATTCATGAATTGAATGTCTCCCCCTAAATATATGCCTACATCAAGACAAGACAGAATGTTCATGCATGAATGAGTACTAGATTTCACATAATGTTGTCAAGCTCCAAGATACCAAGTTCACGCCTAAGTTGACAAAACCTTGCTTCATCCAATGGCTTGGTGAAAATATCTGCAAGTTGCATATCTGTGCCAACATGAGCAATGTCAATATCACCCTTCTCCACATGATCTCTCAAGAAGTGGTACCTAATGTCAATGTGCTTGGTGCGGGTATGATCTTTGGGGTTCTCAGCAATATTAATGGCACTTTCATTATCACATAGAAGAGGCACATGTCTATAGGTGATACCGTAATCCTTCAAAGTTTGCCTCATCCATAGTAACTGAGTTGCACAACTGGCGGTTGCAATATATTCAGCTTCGGCAGTGGAGAGAGCAACACAATTTTGCTTCTTCGAGGACCAACTTACCAAAGAGCGTCCAAGAAATTGACATGCACCGGAGGTGGATTTACGATCCACTTTGTCTCCAGCCCAATCCACATCCGTGTACCCAACGAGATCAAACTTAGTATCCTTGGGGTACCATAGACCCAACTTTGGGGTGTGAACAAGATATATAAGAATATGCTTAACCGCCTTATGATGGCTTTCCCTAGGGGAAGCTTGAAATCTAGCACACATGCATACACTAAACATGATGTATGGTTTAGATGCACAAAGATAAAGCAATGAACCAATCATAGAGCGGTATTTAGACGGGTCGAAGGGGATACCGTTTGAGTCTTCAGTGAGTACAATTTTGGTTGGCATGGGGGTCTTACATGGGCTAGCATCAGTCATACCAAATTTTGCTAGGATATCCTTGAGGTATTTGGCTTGAGACAAGAAAATTCCTTCTTGAAATTGTTGGATTTGAAAGCCGAGGAAGAACTTCAAATCCGCATTGAGTGACATTTCAAAATTCTTGGTCATTGATGCCGCAAACTTCTTGCATAAATGAATGTTAGGAGAACCAAAAATGATATCATCTACATAGATTTGGCATAAGATCAAATCACCTTTGTCCCTCTTAGTAAAAAGAGTGGGATCGATCACCCCTCTCACAAAACCATCATCGAGTAGAAACTTCTTAAGATGATCATACCAAGCACGAGGTGCTTGTTTGAGGCCATACAAAGCCTTATGAAGTTTATACACATAGTCTTTGTGATCGGGGTCAACGAACCCAGGTGGTTGTGATACATATACTTCTTCTTGTAGAGGACCGTTAAGGAAAGCACTCTTCACATCCATTTGATGTAATGTAAAGCCATTGAAAGCAGCATAAGCAAGTAAGATGCGAATGGATTCAAGACGGGCAACGGGGGCAAAGGTCTCACCAAAGTCCAAACCTTCAACTTGTGAGTACCCTTGTGCCACTAACCTTGCCTTGTTGCGGATGATTACGCCATTCTCATCTTGCTTGTTCTTGAAGATCCACTTTGTTCCAATGACGTTGTGTTCCGTAGTTAGCCTCTTGACTAATGACCACACTTGATTGCGCTCAAAACTATTTAACTCTTCTTGCATAGCAATGAGCCAATCATTGTCTATCAACGCATCTTGTATATTGAGAGGCTCAACACTAGACACAAAAGAGAAGCGAGCACAAAAGTTTGTTAATTGTTTACGAGTGACTCTACCTTCCAATATGCCGGTGAGGATTTTATCAACATCAACACGACCGGCTACTCGAGGCATGATGGAGCTTAAGGTTTCGCGAGGTTCAACTTCATGTCCATCATCCACGTCCTCAACATATGGATCATTAATGTGTGGTGGAAAATCTTCTTCTTCTTCTTGCATTTGTTGAGGTTCATTGTCAATGATTGCACTTTCTTGTTCTTGCCCTTGAGGATGATCTTGTTCTTGATGATTATCATGAAGAGGAACTTGATCATCATCTTGTACATGGACTATGGGCATTGATTGAGTAATAGGGGTTTGTGATGGTATGGGTGTTGAAGTAGTTTGATGGTGTGTGAGGCCTTCATCTTCTTCTTCATCATCATGAGGGTCTTGTTCCATTGGAAGAAGTGCACCAACACCCATTGTCAAGATATCTTGAGAAGAATCATCTTCACCTACATCACTTAGATCAACTTGCTCCCCATGGGAGCCATTAAATTCATCAAACACCACGTCACAAGTTTCTACAACACATCCATTGGATTTGTTGTAGACTCTATAGGCGTGAGAGTTTGATCCATAGCCAACAAATATGCCCTTAATGGTTTTAGATTGAAATTTTCCTAACCATTCTCTTTTGTTGAGGATGAAGCATTTACACCGAAATACACGAAAGTACTTGACATTTGGCTTGTTCCCGGTTAGGAGCTCATATGGAGTCTTTTCCAATATCGTAAGTAGGAAGAGCCCGTTTGATGCATGACATGCAGTGTTGATGGCCTCGGCCCAAAAACTATGTGGCGACTTGTATTCATGCAACATGGACCTTGCCATCTCCACAAGGGTGCGGTTCTTCCTTTCTGCAACATCATTTTGTTGGGGAGTGTATGGAGCTGAATATTGATGCTCAATCCCTTCATCACTAAGGAACTCTTCCAAGGTGTAGTTCTTGAACTCGGATCCATTATCACTTCTTATTGCCAGAATTTCTTTGTCAAACTTGCGTTGTGCTTGCTTGGCAAAGTCAATGAAGGTGATCTTCATCTCATCCTTGGATTTGAGGAAGAAAACCCATGTATACCTTGAGTAATCATCCACAATGACAAGTCCATACTTTTTCCCGCCAAGACTATCCCATGAAGGAGGCCCAAAAAGATCCACATGAAGGAGCTCCAAAGGCCTTGAAGATGCTACGTCTTGAGCTTGCTTGGTTTTCCCCGAAGAGGAAGGGATGATGCAGCAGAGTAGCGTAAGTATTTCCCTCAGTTTTTGAGAACCAAGGTATCAATCCAGTAGGAGGCCACGCTCAAGTCCCTCGTACCTGCACAAAACGATAGCTACTCGCAACCAACGCGATTAGGGGTTGTCAATCCCTTCACGGTCACTTACGAGAGTGAGATCTGATAGATATAATATTTTTGGTATTTTTGGTATAAAGATGCAAAGTAAAAAGCAAAAGAAAAGTAAAAAGCAAAGCAAGATTAAAGTGATGGAGATTGATATGATGAGAATAGACCCGGGGCCATAGGTTTCACTAGTGGCTTCTCTCAAGAGCATAAGTATTCTACGGTGGGTGAACAAATTACTGTTGAGCAATTGACAGAATTGAGCATAGTTATGAGAATATCTAGGCATGATCATGTATATAGGCATCACGTCCGTGACAAGTAGATCGAAACGATTCTGCATCTACTAATATTACTCCACTCATCGACCGCTATCCAGCATGCATCTAGAGTATTAAGTTAAAAACAGAGTAACGCCTTAAGCAAGATGACATGATGTAGAGAGATAAATTCATGCAATATGAAATAAACCCCATCTTGTTATCCTCGATGGCAACGATACAATACGTGCCTTGCTGCCCCTTCTGTCACTGGGTAAGGACACCGCAAGATCGAACCCAAAGCTAAGCACTTCTCCCATGGCAAGAACTACCAATCTAGTTGGCCAAACCAAACGGATAATTCGAAGAGACTTGCAAAGATAACCAATCATACATAAAAGAATTCAGAGAAGATTCAAATATTATTCATAGATAGACTTGATCATAAACCCACAATTCATCGGTCTCAACAAACACACCGCAAAAAGAAGATTACATCGAATAGATCTCCACAAGAGAGGGGGAGAACTTTGTATTGAGATCAAAAAGAGAGAAGAAGCCATCTAGCTACTAACTATGGACCCGAAGGTCTGAGGTAAACTACTCACACTTCATCGGAGGGGCTAGGATGATGTAGAAGCCCTCCGTGATGACGGCCCTCTTCTGGCGGAGCTCCGGAACAGGCCCCAAGATGGGATCTCGTGGATACAGAAAGTTGCGGCGGGTGGAATTAGGTTTTTGGCTCCTGTTCTGATCGTTTGGGGGTACGTAGGTATATATAGGAGGAAGGAGTACGTCGGTGGAGCACCGAGGGGCCCACGAGGCAGGGGGCGCGCCCTAGGGGGGGCGCCCCCACCCTCGTGACCTCCTCTTTGATCCCTTGGAGTAGGGTCCAAGTCTCCTGGATCACGTTCGGTGAGAAAATCACGTTCCGAAGATTTTATTCCGTTTGGACTCCGTTTGATATTCTGTTTCCGAAACACTGAAATAGGCAAAAAAAAGCAATTCTGGGCTGGGCCTCCGGTTAATAGGTTAGTCCCAAAAATAATATAAAAGTGGAAAATAAAGCCCAATATAGTCCAAAAAACAGATCAAAAACAGAAAGAATTATAGCATAGCACTCAAATCTATAGAGATACGTTGACGAGACTGGTGTGATCTACATCGACTCTCTCTATCCCTCTGCCTCATCTTTCCGTCGACAGGAAGGTCCTTAATGCTAAAGAGAGGAATTGCTTTGCTGATGCGAACGCGGAGTAGCTGCACTTATGGCATAATATTCAACTGCAAGAATTCTTCTTATACACTCAGTCTGGTACATTATCTTTCAGAAGTGAATCTCAACGGATATTCGAAGACTAACACGTAAGATCTGGGTTCAATCACACATGCTTTCCGCGTCTGCTTCTGTACACAGTAAAGCGCAACGGAATTTGTCAATGATTCATAAATCACGTTCTCTCACAGCCTAGGTATCTCACCTAACGAGCCCATCAATGTCTAGTGAATTCCAGTCTTCCAAAAATCCAACTCCAACTCACAGCACAACCATCTAGACCTTCCCATCACCCAGCCCTCACACAATAAACCTTGCAGAACTCACCTCCCTGCTACGTGTCCCATCTCCTATAGTATGCTATGCTCATACTTCACCCCACCCCCCCCCCCCCCCCCCCTCACAAACTTATTTAAATCATTTGCACAACCCGTGATGCAAGCCAAGCAATGTTTCATGTACCATCTAACCTTCTTTTCAAACGACTTTTTCACATCATCTCCACGGCATACATGCGGAGCCACATACACTGAAGCCCACAGTCCGTCGCGACTACTACGCCATGGACAATATCAAAACTTTTTCAATCTTCACGCAATGTATGTGGAGCCATGGACATAGCACTATATGATAGAATGGAAGACAAGACAAAAAGGAGGGGAAGATAGTCTCACATCAACTAGGCGTATCAACGGGCTATGGAGATGCCCATCAATAGATATCAATGTGAGTGAGTAGGGATTGCCATGCAACGGATGCACTAGAGCTATAAATGTATGAAAGCTCAACAAAAGAAACTAGTGGGTGTGCATCCAACTTGCTTGCTCATGAAGACCTAGGGCAATTTGAGGAGCCCATCATTGGAATATACAAGCCAAGTTCTATAATGTAAAATTCCCACTAGTATATGAAAGTGACAACATATGAGACTCTCTATATGAAGAACATGGTGCTACTTTGAAGCACAATATATGAGACTTGCTATATCATGGTGCTACTTTGAAGCACAAGTGTGGAAAAAAAAGATAGTAGCATTGCCCCTTTTTATTTATTTTCTTTTTTTGGGCCTTCTTTTTTTTCTTTGGCCTTTCTCCTTTTTTTGGGACAATGCTCTATTGAATGATGATCATCACACTTCTATTTATTTACAACTCAATGATTACAACTCGATACTAAAACAAAGTATGACTCTATATGGATGCCTCTGGCGGTGTACCGGGATATGCAATGAATCAAGAGTGACAAGTATGAAAAAAATTATGAACGGTGGCTTTGCCACAAATACTATGTCAACTACATGATCATGCTAAGCAATATGACAATGATGAATGTGTCATGATGAACTAGATGGTGGAAAGCTGCATGGTAATATATCTCGGAATGGCTATGGAAATGCCATAATAGGTAGGTATGGTGGCTGTTTTGAGGAAGGTATATGGTAGGTGTATGATACCGGCGAAAGGTGCGCGGTATTAGAGAGGCTAGCGAAGGTGGAAGGGTGAGAGTGCGTATGATCCATGGATTCAACATTAGTCATAAAGAACTCATATACTTATTGCAAAAATCTAGAAGTTATCAAAGCAAAGTACTACGCGCATGTTCCTAGGAGGATAGATTGGTAGGAAAAGACCATCGCTCGTCCCCGACCGCCACTCATAAGGAAGACAATCAATAAATAAATCATGCTCCGACTTCATCACATAACGGTTCACCATACGTGCATGCTACGGGAATCACAAACTTCAACACAAGTATTCTTTAAATTCACAACTACTCAAATAGCATGACTTTAATATTATCACCTCCATATCTCAAAACAATTATCATGCTTCAATCTTTTCTTAGTATTCAACACACTCAAAAGAAAGTTTCACAAATCTTGAATACCAAGCATATTATTATTAAGCAAATTACCATGCTATTAAGACTCTCAAAATAATTTAAGTGAAGCATGAGAGATCAATAGTTTCTTTAAAACAAATCCACCACCGTGCTCTAAAAGATCTAAGTGAAGCATATAGAGAAAAATTATAACGCTCAAAATATATAAGTGAAGCACACAGAGCAAAACTACATAGCTCAAAAGATATAAGTGAAGCACATAGAGCAAAACTACATAGCTCAAAAGATATAAGTGAAGCACATAGAGTATTCTATCAAATTTTAATTCATGTATGGCTCTCTCAAAAGGTGTGTACAGCTAGTATGATTTTGGCATACTAAGACACAAAGACACAAATAATACAAGACGCTCCAAGCAAAACACATATCATGTTGGTGAATAAAAATATAGCTCCAAGTAAATTACCGATGGAAGTGGACGAAAGAGGGGATGCCTTCCGGGGCATCCCCAAGCTTTGACTTTTTGGTGTCCTTGTATTATCTTGGGGGTGCCATGGGCATCCCCAAGCTTAGACTCTCGCCACTCCTTGTTCCATAATCCATCACAAGAATTCACCCAAAACTTGAAAACTTCACAACACAAAACTCAAAATAGAAAACTCGTGAGCTCCGTTAGCGAAAGAAAACAAAAGACCACTTCAAGGTACTGTAATGAACTCATTATTTATTTATATTTGTGTTGAACCTACTGTATTCCAACTTCTCTATGGATTATAAACTATTTTACTAGCCATAGATTCATCAAAATAAGCAAACAACACACGAAAAACAGAATCTGTCAAAAACAGAACAGTCTGTAGTAATCTGTAGCGAGCGCAAGATCTGGAACCCCAAAAATTCTAAAATAAATTTCTGGACTTGAGGAATTTATCTATTAATCATCTGAAAAAAATATTAACTAAATAGCACTCTTCAAATAAAAATGACAGCTGTTCTCGTGAGCGCCAAAGTTTCTGTTTTTTACAGCAAGTTCAACAAGACTTTCCCCAAGTCTTCCCAACGGTTCTACTTGGCACAAACACTAATTAAACACAAAAAACACAACCAAAAAAGAGGCTAAATAATTTATTTATTACTAAGCAGGATCTAAAATCAAGGAATAAAAATAAAATTGGGTTGCCTCCCAACAAGCGCTATCGTTTAATGCCCCTAGCTAGGCATAAAAGCGAGGATAGATCTAGGTTGTGCCGTAGTAATAAGATAGATCGGTGAAACTCATTTCATATTCTCTATGTTTGGCAGCAAGTTTTCTTTGAGGCAAGCAAATGTAATCAAAAGGGCTTAATTTAATAGGACAGAAGTCCCCAAGATCAATTTTAGGAGGTATAGGTTCCTCTTTCGGCCCTTCGTATTGTACAACCAATTCATCATTATAAGAATTCTTTTGACAGAACCTTGTGAGCCTAAACTCAAGAGAGCATCCTAGCTCATTATTTCGAATAGCCAAATCATCATTAAGTTCAGAGATTCTATCAATTAAAATATTGGTTGGCACCTATTTTCTAAGGTTTTCATTAAAAGCAACATTGTCAAGAGATTGAAAGCGCATAATTTCTTCTTGATCGAAGAGGATAGATTCTATGGGAGGACGACCAGTGTCCACCCTATAGTGCGCAAAGATTTCTTTGGCTTCTTTCATTATAAATCTGAATTCATGAGGCAAAAAGATAGTAGCGGCACGCTTAACAGAAGAATGCTCGATATTAGAAAATTCTAGGAAAACTCTTTGTATAGATGGGTGCATATGCATAAATTGTCTTTCAAGTTCAACGATAAGCATGGCAATAGCGTCCGCAAGACTACTAGTTCTATGGAGAATAGAACCGCCCATAGAGGGCAAGGCACCGGCACAAGTAAAGAAATCTTGAATAACTCCTTTTCCAATAATATTACCACTACCGATTCGAAATCTTTTTGTATGGTAGGTAGGGGGTTCTTCAGCAGGAGCATCAGAATTTTCCATGATATTGTTATCGCCCATATCGACGATAACTTCCCCAATTTCAGACATAACGACAAGCAAGCAATCCAACACACGAGAAAACAAAAGGCAAGCGAGCAAAAGAGGCAAATAGAGAGGGAGGATAGAGAGAGAGAGGGCGAATAAAATGGCAAGGGTGAAGTGGGGGAGAGGAAAACGAGAGGCAAATGGCAAATAATGTAATGCGAGAGATAGGGATTGTGATAGGTGCTTTGTATGTTGACTTTTTGCGTAGACTCCCTGGCAACGGCGCTAGAAATCCTTCTTGCTACGTCTTGAGCTTGCGTTGGTTTTCCTCGAAGAGGAAGGGATGATGCAGCAGAGTAGCGTAAGTATTTCCCTCAGTTTTTGAGAACCAAGGTATCAATCCAGTAGGAGGCCACACTT